>NC_091242.1:1477136-1507570 GCF_040958095.1 Procambarus clarkii | reverse complement strand
CAAGATTAAGAAGATATCAAGGTGGTTTTTACTTGCTTTTACTAAATGAATGGTTGGTGGTACACTACTGAAGTGTGTGAATTAAGGCAAATTTCAGAATGGGAGGAACAGAGGAAGACTGGCATAAAAGGGGTTTGGCGAGCGAGTGGTTGAGAAAGTTGAGGAAAAGTGTGTGTGGGACAACACTAGATATGGTAAAGGGGCAAGGCCGGGTGGAAGTGCTTTGTAAGAAGGGTATAAATGATTTGTATGTACAGTATTGTACAGTGTAATGCATTTTATGAGGGAGCACACTTAACGTAAAGTGGTGGTATGATGCTGCCGAGATGACTGTTGGTATGGTATTATGCTATATTCATGGTACTACAGTATACTGTTTATTGTATTGTAAATCGTGTCATGAATTGATGCATGATATCTTAATGATTTATTATTATTATCTATGATTTTTTATATAATTTGTTACCTGTGATTTCCATTAACTATATTTCAAGTATTTTTCTTCTTTGGGCTGATGCCTCTCCCAGTGAAAGTAGGAAATAGGATAGTGATTATATGCAAGTAGGAATGAGTTATCTTGGGTCACACTCGGATGTGGGATGAGTATACCGCCTTGATAACTAATAACAATAAATTTTTCAGCACGATCACCAGTGTTTGCTGCAATGTTTGCGCACGAAATGGAAGAAAGAAAACACAATCGAGTAGAAATTCAAGATGTCGATCATGAAGTTTTACGGGAAATGCTACGCTTCATTTACACAGGGAAAGCGACCAACTTAGAAAAAATGGCCGACGACCTTTTAGCAGCGGCAGACAAAGTGAGTTGTGCAGCAGTTAATAAAGAAAGTATTAGTTGCATATGTAGTGTGAAAGTAATTGGAGAAATGTCTGAGTGTGTTAATGATAACAGTTCCCAGAAAATACAGTAAGAAGTCAGTTTAGCAGAGGCTGAGGCTGAAGTGGATGCAGTAATCACACGGCTAAACAATGCAATACTGTATATGTGGTTCTATAAACGTAAATATCCAGTGTTGGCATTGGAGATGGAACTTGAACGAGTCATTGATGTTCATGACTTGCTCAAATATCATATGAAGTCTTTAGATAAAATATATACAAGGCATCGGAGCATTTGTCCTTCATTGTCATGTATAGTATACCCCTTTTTATTTGTCTGGACACATCATAAGCAGTACAATTTTGAAGTTCATCAGTATTAGATATTTGTTTTATCACCTTAACCACCCATCCGAGTAAAGATTGTCTCCACTCGTGACTTTTGTATATCGGCTCTATAATTCGTGTATAGTACTCTCAAAGCATATTTAGCCATTTCTGCCTGACACATTCGGATTGATTGAATCCATGATCAACTAAATATCTAAAGTATTTGTAGCTAAATTATTGTTGAAAAAGTAATTTATGATTTAAACATTGAATATCGTTGATTAATTGTGCAGTGCTTACCTTAATACTTTCATGTTTAACTGTCTTTGTTAGTGTGTCATTAGGTTGCAATAGCATGGCTGAAAATCGGAAACCCAACCCACTAATTTTAAAATAAAGGAAATAACAGAGTTTTGTTCCATCTTGGACCATTATCAGGTCATGACACAACTTGATAATGGTCCAGGACTGACTGAAACATTAATTTTGTGTGTTTATTTACTCATTATTGCATGTAGCTTTTCCACACCACATGTTAGATGGAACACTAGAAAAATCATTATTTGAATTATGAATTGCATTGAAAATTTTGTGCAAAAGATACAATATCAAAGAAGAAAAGCACCAGACACTGTAACCGAGTCTAAGATTGTTGTATTCATGCTAGCACATAGACGCGTGATAGGTGGAATAATGTATACTAGATTGTGATTATAATAGTCAAAAGTTAGGAAAATCAATTGGAATTCTAGATTGAGACGAACAGAAATACTGTAGGTGAATAGCTAGCTGTAGAGAGAACTGTTGGTAAAATATTCAGTGTGATGAAATTAGATCTACTCGTGTGAGGGAGTTTATATACAATAATACATTCGAGATAGGCTGTGGCTTTCACCAGGAAATATGCAAACCACATTATGCAGTGCATGGTTCACATACAGCAGAACAAGACATTTTGTTTACCTTCCATCTGCGACACATCCCCAATTTTCAAAATTGAGAGATGAGCTCGGTATAGAAAGTTTTTTAAGAAATTCGAGATCAGGGTGTTAGTGGGTTCTGTTTTATTAAATGTGTGGTTATTTTATAAACAGTAAAGCAAAATTTGGGTGAAAGGTCAGTTTGAAGTAAATGGTGGGTTGTTTGAAGATTTGTGGTGTACCAAGTTAGTAGTGATGATGAGATTTTGTATTTAAATCTTTTTTTCTGTCGAGATGAATACTTGCTCTTAATAGATTTAATTCAGTAGGTAGTCTTGATTAACATATTACAGAATTGAAGGACACTTTACATTGTGTTTTGTTGCTTCCAGTATGCACTGGAGCGGCTGAAAGTGATGTGTGAAGAAGCATTATGTACGAACCTGAGCACTGAAAATGCTGCAGATGTTCTAATACTTGCTGACCTCCATTCTGCAGATCAACTTAAAGCTCAAGCCATAGAATTTATAAATACGTAAGTGTGTCTAATACTGTACCTGCTTGATGTTTCATATTGTCTGACAGCCTCTTTTCTCTGTTGTATAGACTCTTTACCCTCTCCACTTTTATCTCGTAACTATGTTTACAATTTATTTTAGAGTGCAATCAACAATTGTAATTGTTGCATTTCATATTTATACTGTGTCTTTTGACATATTATAGGCATAGAAAAATGATACTTTGTGTACTATAAGAGGTGTGAGAATTCATTTGCAGTTCCTTTTTGTATTATTGCATACTAAATATGTATAGATTGAATAATGCATTTCTGCTTTGATTTTACAGACATGCAACAGATGTTATGGAGACCCAAGGATGGAAATCTATGATACAGTCGCATCCACATCTTATTGCTGAAGCATTTAGGGCATTGGCTACTCAACAAATTCCACCCATTGGGCCCCCTCGCAAAAGGATAAAAGCCAGTCCCTGAGTCTGGATGGCAACACTTCCAGATTCCCATTTGTAGGCTTGGCCGTTACCCCCGGCACCCCTGGCCTCCCCACCTGGCCACACACTCACACTTGGTCTGACTTAATTGGCTCTTTTTGATCTTCGGTGTAGCATACACCAGAAGAAAAAATTGCGTCATGGATCAGTGTTGCGAAGCTCCTTGCACTAATTGGAGTGAGTGGTGTTAAAAGCCAAGCTGTGTTCCAGGCCATGAGAAGACAGTGTGTGGTGGGGCCTGGTAGGGGGAACCAGGCCTCTCATCCCACCAGTCAACAGAGTACAATCAGGGGACAAAAGTCCCTGCCCACTCAGGTTGGTAGGGCTGCAGTCCCTCTACTGCGCCCAGTTGCTCCTGCCCCACAAAAAGTCCACCAAATGATCTCATTGGGGCCTGTGCTGCACACAAATTCCTTTTAAAAGCCACAAACTGCAGTGTGCAGGCACCTAACTCGGAAGTGCATGTGTGTCTTTGTGTAGATATCTGTGATTTAGCAAGTGATGGCCCAAAACATTGAACTCTTGCTTGAGTCTTGGACCTTCCACTCATTACTTTGCTAATTATTGTTGTTATTATGTGTGGCACTCTCTCGTCTTTCAAGCTAGCAAGCCAGGCTAATAGATGGAAAATGTAATACAGGCATTTCAGGGAGTTGAGGAAAGAAAACAATTGGAAAAAACAGAAACAGGAGCCTTGTTTTTTTAGTGACACCAAAGTAGCACCTTGGAGGGTTTAGTGATGTTTGCATTCTTCCCTCTGGGTCAATGTACTGTTGGCTAGTTGAAGCATCCTACTCCTGTGTTGGATAATTCAAATTTGTTATGTTTTACAGGAGGAACATTATGGATATCTTGGAAGCATCTTTTCTATGAAAAATCATCTGCAATGTACAACTTTACATTAGATTGAGCTTTTGTAGCTAGATGCAGTAGACAAGGTGTACTCTTGATTCTGAGAATTTATTAAAAGAAAGACAAATATGTAGTGTACAGTTACTTTAAAGTGTGCTGTCTTGATTCCACCGATTTCAGCTTAGGCTGATTTATATTTACAATATACAGTATGTATCAATAGCATCATTAAGCTTCACAGGGTATTCTCAGTCAATAACATGGAGCCTATTCAAGAATGTTTAGATGTTTATTAAAATGATTAGTGTGCAAAAGTATAAGGAAGTACTTGATTGTGTTGGAACATTTTGAATGAAGTGAGAAATAAAAGTGGATGGTGTAAATGAAAGTGTTTTGAAATTAAGATCATTTGTAGCAAGATTTTTTAATGTTTTGTTGTCAAGAATTTTGTGAGCTCCTGTATTTACCTGTGAAGAGCAGGCAGTGAACAATTTGTGCCATGGTGTAGCTTACGAGAACAACCCACCCAGACCAGCTAGAACATAAGTCTGTCATTTCATGTGTGTTCCGATTTATTAGAAATGCCCATATAAATGCTAGCTAGGCCACAAAATACCAATCTCAAATCTCCCAAAGAGTTTCACAAGCTGAATTGATAGCTTTGATCTGCATTAAGAATCCCAGTTGATTCATCTGCCGCCGTGCCATGTTATCCACCCAGCATCATTGTACTCATACGTTATGATTTGTTTACTGTAAACTTGTGCCAGATGTACCTCAGTTGCCATGAGTTCTAATGTTAGATTACTACTCATGGCTTGCTCATTCTGAAGCTCTCCTCTCTGACTAGTTGTTTTATGCTGAAATTTAGTGGTCAGCTTCATTGATATTTTGTTCCTGCAGCATTCTGCAGTATAGTTATTGGGCATCCCTAGTGATAAACTGAATTATGTTGACCACCAAATTATCAGCCATAATTACAACCCAATCATTCCTGTTGTAGCAAATCAAACTCATAAGCAAACTACAAGTTTGGTAACAATAGTCATGCAACAGTTCAAATATATGTTAATTTATGTAATTTCTAGTACAAAGTGAATGTCTTCTCATCTTCCATTTCCTTTTGCTTACTTCAGTAATCTGTGAATTCAGAAATATTTGGACAAGTTGGCTTTGTGCCACACAAATTTGCAATTTTCTTTAAAATATAAAAAATACTTTGATCATGTAATGTCCAGAATTGCCTGATGGTATTTAATGGGAATCTCAAGTCAGTTCTTGCAAGTAATGTTGTGTATCTGTTCTCAAATTTAGTTACCTAACTGATTAGATAGCAAAAAAGATAAAATACATTTGATAGAACATTATAAAGGGCTTCCACCCAAAGGATACCTTATTGACGTACTAGTGGTAGAATTGGATGTGCTCTGGCTAATGAGATAAATTTGACGTTAATATTGATTTCCTTAAACACTTTGAACAATATTATTTTTAATTTATCTGGGAAATAGTTTTATTTTTATTTTTTTTTTATAATATTTTTGTACATGGGTAAATGTCACTAACTGTAGGAGCTTGGTCAGAATAATGTCCCCATGGCCTTCCTCCTACCACCATAACTGACAGTGGGAAACTGCTCTGGCGAGGTTGTGTATTGGCCATACACGCATAACTCCTGGACACTTAATGGAGCGCCATCCTGCTCATTATTATCCAAACTCATTGCCCCTCTTACAGTCGTGCATATCCTTGTCGAGTGTCCTAACTTCCTGGACGAACGTGTCTTGCTTCCCGACCATCCCTCGCGGTCACTTGTCCCTTGATAGAATTCTTGGAGAATCAGATACGTTTGATGTCATTCGCCTTATGCATTTCTGTTCTCGTACTGGCATCCTTAGTGATATTTAGAGCCCTATGATTGTCCCACACATTTGATGGTGCTACATAGCCTTCCCGGCTTGGTGCCTCCTTTTGATAATTACATTGCATTACATTAAATGCTTTCCATTTAGTTAATCTGAACATCTCATTATAATTGTTCCGAATCACATTGACCATGTTGAATGTATTCCCTGGAGACGGCTCATTTTATTTCTTTAAATACTGTATACACAACTGCGTAGAACTGGCTGCTTCATAGATTCCTTGAAAATATTTCACAATTACTGTAATCTTTGTTGAGATATATTTCATACCCCAAATTGGGGGAGGCTAAACATTAAATTTATTGTATCCAAATGGTGGCACGAGTGGTGGAGGCATGGTGGCTGGTCTGGGCTGGCTCTTAGTGTGTCGGCGCCCGGGTATGACATAAGTGTCTGCCGCCACACTGGTCCTGCAGGTCATGTGATGGTAGGCTCTGTGAGTCTCTACCTCTGTACTCTTACACTGAAGAACTCCCAATGAACCAATAAAGTTGGTTAAATGAACTGTTATTTATTTCCATAAATGTGTAAACTAAGAAATACCCTTGGACTATGAAATTGCCCATTAAAATACTGTGAATATTCTTCAATAGGCTGATAAATATATATATAAAAAATAACAAACATTCATACATACATACATAAATATGTGAAACAAATATATGCGGACCAAAGAGCTGAAGCTCAATCCCACAGGCACAACTTGGTGAGCACATACATGTACACAAACATGAAAGTTATGCTCACCGGCTAATTTTTGCTTTTGGGACATTGTTATTTTAATGGATATGATCAGCAGTGAATTACCACACACCTTTCAGTTGGGTTTAGACCCTAATCCCCCTTAATTATGGATCATATTTAGTTATCTAGTAATAAATAGTAAAAGTATATTGAACCCACCCCATGAAAAAGCTAATTATATTTTTTGCAGGGGAGTTAATTGTCAGATGGCGGTTTTTAAATATCCGACATGTTCTTGGTATATATATATTGCATAACTGTAAAATAAATGTTAAATGCAAGCTTCTCGTTGCTGCTATGCATGTTACTATTAATATGGGTGTAAAACATAACTTTTAATATGGGTGTGATTATATACTACCACTGATTGGTTACAAGAATGGCTGATACAACTGTGGGGAAAAGCTCCTGCCCATGAGAGTAAACATAATGTGGTGTGGAGTTTTTTTGTATTGGTGTCAGCAGGTGTGGGTGGTTTGTGTCCCCTCCTCAGCTGTCAGGGGGAGGGAGCCCTTACAGCCGAGTGGCCAGTGTGCGAGATTCGTAGTCCTAAGGTTCCGGGTTTAATCCCGGCGGAGGCGGAAACAAATGGGCAAAGTTTCTTTCACCCTGATGCTCCCTGTTCACCTAGCAGTAAATAGGTACCTGGTAGTTAGACAGCTACTACAGGCTGCTTCTTGGGGTTGTGTAACAAAAAGGAGGCCTGGTAGAGGACCGGGCCGCGGGAACGCTAAGCCCCGAAATCATCTCAAGTTAACCCCTCTCCTGACTGCTATGACAGTGTACAAGCAAAACCCCCACCTCTCAAAACCCCCAAAGAGCTCTTTGGGTCATGGGAACCCCTTACCCTCCCTGCCTTAACCCCCACCCTCTCCAGAATTGTTTTCATGTCCTCGCCACTGTGACTTAAACTGATGTGCTTCATTCTCCTTCCTGTCCGCTGTCTACACTAAAAGTAGCCCTCTTGGTCCCTCGCTGATCTTTCCTGCTATTGCCCGTGTGTTGGCCGATCCTATTTCTCTCTTTGTCTACCAATGTGGGTTCCATCTCTACTCTTGCCCTCAGTCTCTACTCTTCTTTCCCCAAGATGAATGCTGGCTTTCATCTTCGGTCAAGATCGATGCTGGATTGATCATTTCTCTCAACACCTTTGTTTCTTTCTTCCAGCCAGAAACTTGAGCCAGGTGCTGCCACTTCCTTTCCTGAGGAAAAGAGTGCCTTAGTCACTGATTTTTCCATCACACTCGCCCTCATTTCAGTGACACCGCTATAACAAAATGGCTCCATTTACTCCCAAGACCTATCTACCGCTACCATCTTCCTCAACAGAATCTGTGTGCATGGCCAAACTCCCTCCCTTGCTCATCCTGGACTATTCTTCATTGCTTGATTTATCTACATTGCTTAACTGTATTTTAACAACAATCTGATCTTGGATACCATTTATTTTTTTTGTACACCCTTCTTTACTTCGAGACTTTCTCTGTTTACAGTATTTTTGTTAATTATTCAGTAATTAAGTCAGCAGCTTTTATGCAATTTGTTTAGCTGAATGTGAGATTAAGAGAACTTATGTCACACAATTGATTTGATAATGGTCCAGGACAGACCGAAACGTCGTCGTCTCTATTTTCTAGTGTGTGGTTTTGTCAACATTTTTCAGCCATGTTAATGTGACTCCTCATCTGCAACTTACGTCTCCACTGTTGATAACGCCAATGTTCCCCATAATTGGAAGAGGGCTTGCAAGATTGCTGGTACTGTAAATTCATTTGTCATATACTGTATGTTTATCCTTCATTTTTGGGGGTTCTGACATTGCTGACTTCTCAGACCCCAATGTTTGTTCTGAATGAGCTTGGTTCACACTTTAAGGTCATTAGCACTACTGGTTCTTACTTCCCTATTGACAAATTTGCTTTAAATTTTGCCCTATAAACTTTCACACTAGCGCTCAGTACTCCAATAATGATTACTGTATAAACTTCAATGTACAGTATTCTTTGCTTTCCCTTTGCCACTTCACAGCTGCATGTTCAGTTGATGTGGTTCATTATGAGATGTTCCTCCACCTCTTTCATACTATATACCAGCTGCTTTTCTCCCAAACCACTGTCATGGTTTTCTTATAACTTTGCTTTGGTATAATTGTTGAGTTAGTTCCTTTTACTTTTGTCTGATGTACCAATACTGTTGGTTCATGACAGGTTCAACTTGCAACTACCGTAATGACAATTTGGACGAAAAGTAAGTGAAAATGCTAAGTGAGTAACAAGAGGTCAGACCACCCTCTCACAAGGAAAATAGTCAGTACATTTGCCCTAGGAGAAGGTTTAGGTGCCCTGGTATTTTTGGGATTTTGTTTTTACAATGGTTTGCATCCTTTTTGGCTTTTTAATCACCTCTTCTGTTCTGCATTCCAAACATGCTGTTTTATAATCCTTTATACTAAAGTAACTTTCATAATGGGCTGTCTGAGTACTTTACTGTATAACTATTTGTAATACCTTCCTACTAATTGTAATGGTTTGACTAATATGGCATGCTGGTCATGCACTTTTGCAAAGTCCTAACTCAGAACTTACAATGGAGTTGGTTTTCCTATTATATCATGCTCAAAGCTCTATTACTGTATGACTATTGCATTTCTTAACTTCTCCAATCCCGGTGGCTGGTGGATGAGCGGACAGAACACTGGACGCGTAATCCTGTAGTCCTGGGTTCGATCCGAGGCGCTGGCGAGAAACGATGGGCAGTTTCTTTCACCCTGATGCGCCTGTTACCTAGCAGTAAATAGGTACCTGGGGTTAGCCAGCTGTCATGGGCTGCTTCCTGGGGTGTGTGTGGTGTGGAAAAAAAATATATGGTTAGTAACAGTTGATTGACAGTTGAGAGGCGGGCCGAAAGAGCAGAGCTCAACCCCTGCAAGCACAACTAGATGAATAGACACAGGTAGACCAAGGGATCCAAAGCACGAAATTGGAACCTGTCGATATTATGCATGGGATATATTACATATGGGCTATCAAGAACTAGTGGAACATAAATATAATCATTCAGTTAAGTACAGAAATATCCTAAATACAGGCACATGTTGCTTTGGTAGTTGCACATTTTCCCACCCAAAACTGTACAAATTTCTTGAATAAGAAAGATTGCATTGTATTTCATATCACTATAGGAACTATAGGTAAATAAAACCAAAAGAATTCATTAAGAATACAACAACTATATATACCAGGAGAACTTTTTTTTTAATAAGGAATATAAAAAGAATGGTGAGAAATGTAAAAAATTAACTCAAGTAAAATGCTAGACAGTACAGAGGTACAGTGCATCCCTCTCCACACAAGAACCACAGATGTTAACACTACAAATATGATAAAATCATATGTATTTGCACAGATAACTGGGCTCCTAATTGACGCAAGTACAGAACAGGTATTTGTGGCCTTAATGGAAGCTCATACCGAAGACTACTATGACAGTGAAATACGGATACAAAAATACAATCTTCACAAATTTGACAACACAGGTTACAGGGTGGAGTCAGCCTGTATATCAAGGACACCATCTGTAAGTAGGTGCCAAACACCACAAATAATATGGCTGAGGTGCTGATCAAAAGGAAATACAAAATGTGCTTAATCCTTCAATATAAGTCACCAGATGCTAATCCTCATTGGTGTCAAGACCACATAATGGAAATAAAATATTATTGCTTAGTAGTACCTAGTACCTCAAACCTAGTTCCAAAAATTATTTAACTTGGTGACTTCAACTTACATCACCTAAAATGGAAAAATGAGGAAAATACAGTTATGTATTAGATGAACTTATAGCTAGTTTTTAATCTACACAGTGTAATCTTTCATATAGAACAGGGTAGCAGCACATTGCTGTGTATACCCAAGGTTGTTAATAAAAAAAATCAATCGAGGATCAACGTCTCTGCGGCTCGGTCTGTGACCAGGTAATTATGTCTAGATTGATTGATTGGTTATCAATCGATCATTGATAAAGTTTAAGCCACCCAGAAGGTGGCACGGGCATGATCAACCCGTAACCCTATAGTCTAAGTTGGTTCAGTTCATTTATTATGCACCCCATACCCATTCTGTGGGAGGTAGTGAAAAAGATTCCAGAGGGGTACATAATGGGCTCTGGAACTGAATCCCAAATTTTATTTAGCTACAAGGACATTACAATGAATTTGATTGCAAAAGCAGTAATGAGGAAGGTAAATTTGAGAATGGAGCTGTCTTCTGCAATGTTCGTACAATAATTTTGACTACTATAAGAACAGTAAACAAGTGAAACAGCTTGAAAGGTGGATGCCCAATTCTTGACTTTTACAAGTTCAAGTATGTTTATTGAGATAAGCAAGAAATACATCTCAAAGGGATAGAGTAGCTTAGGCTATTTCTACCCCCCTAGATTGACTTTTACAAATATTGTGCCAGTAGTACAGTCGGGTTTGTTCTCGACGCACAATCGAGAATACCGGGTTCGAATCCCGGGCGGGACAGAAACGGTTGGGCACATTTCCGTTCACCTAGCAGTGAGAAGGTACTCAGGAGTTATGGGGTTGTTTCCTGGGCGCTTAGATAAAAGCTAAAAACGTGTATGAATACACTCTGGCTTCCTGTCCCCGCGACATAGTGAATTAATAAAATTATTTCTGTAATTGTATTACAGTTATGTTGAGGTACAGTGACACCTGTATGGGCCAACCATCCCTGGCCGGGACGGTACCCGTCTAATATAACAGAGTAGAAGCATATTGCTATCTAGACCTAAGAGTTTTAATAATAAAAATATACGCAATTCAAGTTCCAATTTTCGTGTCGTTCCGTTATAAAATGTGTTTCATTTCAGAGCAAAATTGTGTGTGTACATTTTATCCCATATTTACACATTGTTTTCATATGTAATTTGTCATGATTAAAAAATTAATAGCTAAAAACGAATCCAACACCACCGCCCACGGGATGGGTATGGAGTGCATAATAAAGAAAGAAATTGAAATTCAGGTTATATTAGAAAAATTAAATATGGCGTTTAAATTTTAGACAGAGGCTCTCTGTCTTGGGCGTTTGTTTGGTAGGATTATGGAGGTGTTCGGTAGGGCTAGGCAGGGTACAAGCTGATCAGGCTCTATTACACAACTGGTCGGGCTCCGGGTGTTTGCCTGGTCGCCATTATTATAATATAATATGATCATGTGCCATCTATATAGTCACCTTGTTAACTTATCTAATTCTATTGTTTGGTTTTAATAATTTTATTGTGTCTGAAGCCGAGGTCAGCAGCGAACACAAAGCCGCACATGTACGCGTACGAAACGATTCTTGTGACCGAAATCAACTGTTGGGTTAAACAGAGGCTACAGTTAAGGATCTGTGCTCAGTAAAGCCTTCCGGCCAGGATACGAACCCAGGACAAAGCGCTGGGAAACACGAGGCGAGTGTCTCATCACTACGCCACGGGATAGTTATCTATGTACGGAACCGTGGGTGACGATTATGTACGAATGTTGCAGAGGTGCACCATTGGTGTGTGAGGAGCAGGAGTGTGAGGAGCGGCAAGTTCAGGTGTCAAGTGTGACCACAACCTCACGAGACGGAGAGGAGGAGTCTACAGACACACGGCCAGCATCTCACACAGACGCTCTGAGACACAGTAACGTGACGAGTGATGTGAGAGGCGGCCGCCTGCACTTGACTCTCCTGGAAAACCACACACTCAAGGTAAAGCTGCTCATTCAACCTACCTTGTGCTTATTTAATGTCTGTCATTGGCTAATGACACCAGTTCCGGTCATTAGGTCTGTCAACTGGCCAGTAATGGGACTTGCGCCGTGTATCATGTATCAGGACATTCAATTCCAGAAGTCAACTCTCATGGGTCACACGGCTCATCTCATCAGTAATCATTAATTAGTAATTACTCATGTGATCCGCTGTATTTTTTATAAATAAAATACTCTATTCTTATACTCTATTTAATGTGCTGTACACACAGGGCCAAAGAGCCAGAGCTCAACTCCCGCAAGCATAAATAGGTGAGTACACTGTCGAGGATTGGGTTAAGTGAGGTTTAAAATTCCCACGTGACCGATCAGGGTACAGTACAGTATAGTCACATTATATACTAGATAGCTCAACTAAGACTCGTTTTTCAATTGTCAAAACCATGTACCTCCTGGCTAGTTCATACTATTCATACTTACTATTCATAGGCTTAAAAAATTCTTCCTTATTTCCACAGCTCATCTGTACTTACCTTTAGCATAAGTGGCAGGACGAGAAGCGGTGTTCTCAACGTGGTATGGCCGTTGGCCTCTACCTTTAGCTTCTCATTCTGTTGTTATACCTGATAAACGTCTTATCTATACCTACTTTACTGCACATCGTTAGGTCAGGCAGTGTTAGGATCAGTTGCCCAAAGTTAGCCCCAAGCATCTCGCCTCCACTCATGGACGCACTAACACAGACAATCTCATTTATAAATATCGAAGGGTTCTATATATTTAGAATTTTAACAAAAAAATATTGTATTACAGGTACAATGTATTCAGATGCACATCGTTTGTTTCTTCAAATAATAACTGCACGTCGGGTATTAATGGGAGCAGAAGTCAAAAGCACCTTTGAGAAATGCTGTCAAAAGTTTCATGGTAAGTGTAGTTTGTATATTATTTATTAATATATGTAAGAGATAAGAAGCTATGTTGCATGAATGTGTGAGGAAAAGACAATAGAAAACAATTTCTTAGGATGCAATATATAATTAATTCATTGTGTCAGGGGACAGACAGCCAGTTCATACATACATTACATGTTAGGCTTAAATTGAGGCCCCCCAAATTGTGATGTATCAATCAGGGGGGGGGGAGTGAATACATCAACATGATGTATTCCCCCACCAGGGTCGAATTACTGACTTTCCCAGGATTTAACCCCCACAACAAACTGACTAACTCCTGCATACCTGTTCACTGCTAGGTGAACAGGTGCATTAGGTGATGGGAAACACGCTCAACCATTTCTGTTCTGCCCAGGATTCGAACCAGGAGTTCTCGAATGTGAGTCGAGAATGAACTTGACTGTACTACTGGGACCCTATATGATTGACGCTGTAAATTCCCTTGAGATATTTTGATTGAAGTTGTGGAAATGATTGGGGATACCATTGGGTAGAATTAGACATAAAGTACCATACGGACAATAGCCAACTACTATCAGGCTTAATCCTCAATGGTGACAAGCATAATGGGATGTAGATGATGATATAGAGGGATGGTTTACAATAATGTTCAGGCCATTGTTTGAATCGAGGTGTCCTGTTAAAAATTGGTCAGTGCAGTTGACGTGCAATTGAACGGTCCCGGTTTGATTCCTCTGCAGGAGAAGACATTTGGCCATCTTATTTTTTTTTAAGTCTGATTTTTTATTTACTGTAGAGTAGTTACCTGAGCATTAGGCAATTGTTGGTTGCATACTAGGAAACTTTAGTCTTGATACATTACTCTCCAGCATTCATTTCTCATTGGTAATACTCAAATAAAATAATAATAACATAATTAAATAAAAAATAATAAAAAATAAATAAATGAAAATTACTAAGCTATGCAAAACAGCTACACTCAGTCTTAATAGTTTGGGGCAAGATGCATTACATTTGCACCATGTTAAATGTTAATCATTGATTAGAACAATGAGTATGCTTTAAAAGGATTGAGTATCTCCCTTCAGAATGCAAAATGTATTACAACATTAAGATATCCTTTGTCAAATTTAGGTTGAAAGGCAAGTGCTCAAGTTCAACTCCCTACAAGCACAAGTACAGTAGGTGAGTTTGGAGAGGGTACAAGGCTGAGGGTTGGGGGTGGGGGGGGGAGGGCAGGTGTGGTTAGGGAAGTGCTGTGTATTTTTTGGTAACCAAAGAGCTAAGCTCTATAATTTAGATTTTGTCTGACTTGTTAGACTGTTGGACATGGCCACAATTTTAGCAAAGTTTCCTGACGAATTAATATTGTTTTTTTTATTGTATGACATCAACCCTCAGAAGTGTATCAGTAGTGTCACCTTACCATGCACAAAAAAGTTAGTTAATAATAATAATTTGTTGACCAAACCACACATTAGAAAGTGAAGGGACGACGACGTTTCGGTCTGTCCTGGACCATTCTCAAGTTGATTGAGTCACAATCGACCAATCGACTTGAGAATGGTCCAGGACGGACTGAAACGTCGTCGTCCCTTCACTTAATAGTGTGTGGTTTGGTCAACATACTTCAGTCACATTATTGTGACTCCAATTACTGTATTGTGTCTCCAATAATAATTGTTCCTTCAGAATGATACATTTGCATGCAATTTAAAATTTACATTTTTCTGGTCTTGTGAAGTTGTTGTTGCCATGTTGCCAAATGAAAGTCATTCTTTCATTGAATGTCACACTAGAGAATTGCTGACAGTAGTGCAGGGAATAGGCGACTTATGTTCATTGTTTCACTTATATTTGTTCACACAATGTAATGTTTGTGTTAAATAGCTATTTATGTAACCAACAAAAACAGTGATTGATTACTTTAGATAGGCTTACAATGTAACATATGTAATACGTATACCTATTGCACATGAATTTGTTCTTGGCACAACTTAAAGGAAGTGTCATGCAACTGACTCCTTTACTTACAAGCTATTCATGCCCATGCCATCTCTTGCATGGCTAAATCTTCATCAAACAATTGACTCCTTTGCTGTGATTCTTTCTGGGAATATCATCAAGCATGGATTCAAACTGGAGGGAAACACCAATTCATGATTTGGTTATACAGTAATCACAGGCCACTTGTACACAATAGCCTCATAATAAGCAATTGCAGAATGCCCCAAAAATTATGGATTTGAATTACATTCATATAATGTGGTTATTATAGCAATATTAACATCATTTATCTACATACCAGGTAACAATAACAACAATGTTAAAATGACAATAATTGCAGTGGCAATCATCAAATGGCTATAATCACACATTGATGGTTGAATTTGATTAATTTTTGCACAGGTATTACAGGAATGCAATTTCCATGCAAGTCAAATTCTGCAGTCTCCGTGGTGTAGTGGTAAGACACTCGCCTGGCGTTCCGCGAGCGCTATGTCATGGGTTCGTATCCTGGCTGGGGAGGATTTACTGGGCGCAAATCCTTAACTGTAGCCTCTGTTTAACGCAACAGTAAAATGTGTACTTGGATGAAAAAACGATTCTTCGCGGCAGGGGATCGTATTCCAGGGACCATAGGATTAAGGACTTGCCCGAAACGCTACGCGTACTAGTGGCTGTACAAGAATGTAACAACTCTTGTATATATCTCAAAAAAAAAAAAAAAAAAAAAAATCTGCTTGTGCTACTGAATTTGTATTTATTTTTCATACTTTTCATACAATACTATACAGTATTGTACTGAACAGATTTGTGGTACTGTATCTGTAAAAGAAAATCCAACCATGTTTTGGTTTGGGCAACCCTGAGGTCTTGGAAAAATTGTAATTGAATAATTGAACTAGTACTGTTCTATTTTTGATAGCTAGATTTCAAGTATTTTAGACAAGTACAAAAATGCAAAATCTCTTAATTTGAATGCAAATGTTTTATTTTCAGTTCCACCAGATAATCTACACGAGTTTGTTATGGAAATAAATCGCCGTCTTGAAGTGATGCATTTAGCAATAAGAAAATCCATCCAAGAAGATTTGGCAGAGGACATTCAGTGTTTTGTTCTTGTCAATACACTGAATGGAGAAACTACAAGGTAAGATACCCATTTTGCCTTGGCTTTCGATATTTTAGCATTCAGTCATCCTACAATAATCTTCCCCTCTCTCTATAAATGGTTGAAGGGGGGGGGGGGAATGGGTGAGAGATGGTTTCTTTGCCAAAAGTACACATTTAATATACATCCTAGGACTTGCAAAATATATTAGCTCAAAATGGTAGCAAACCGACATTTGGAGTATTCTACAGGACAGACACAGCAACAGCAGAGGAAGTTACAGATCTGCATAATGTGATACATGAAGCAACTGAAGCCTCTTATAATGAGAGATTTTAACCAAGAAACAACTGATTGGGTGAATTTAACATCACAGTTGGAAAAAGAGAGAATTCATGGACCTAGTACAGGACTTCTTTCTCATACAGCATGTGAGTCCATCTGAGTTTACAGCATTCTAGCTCTTTTTGCTAACATCAAATCCAAGTAGGGAAGAAATTCATCTCTTTGTGACCCTTTTATCCTAAGATGAAATACAGATATAGAAACCCTTTCTAGACTTTCTAGGTAATGATTTTCTAGACTACCTTCATAGAGGTAATTATAGAATGAGAGGAATTGCGAAATACCTCTTGGAGAAAATTAATAGGAGACAGACATGGAAGCATCATGTGAACATTTTTAAAAAGTCATCACTGAACTTGTTCAAAAATCCAAGGCAAGAAGAAGGAAATGAAAAGGAAGTTGCCCAAAACGCTGTGTGTACTAGTGGCTTTAGGTATTGTATGCACTACCTCTATCTTTAAATCAAACAGAATGTTTATACTGTACTGTAACTCTGCAACTATGTATGTACTTTTCCTAAATAAATTTTTATTATTATAAATAGATGAATGACAAAGGCAGGACAAAATTTGGATAAATTACATGATGATAATTTCCTGTTGAAATTGAAATAAGTTTATTGAGGTAAAATACACACAAAGGGATTGGGTAGCTCAAGCTATTCTCACCCCATTCAGTACATCGTGTTAATACATACATAGACGCACATCACAAGCAATAAACATATTACCGAACATTCTGAGAGATAAACATACATTTTCCTGTTATTAGGAGATAAGTAACCTGTACATAGGATTATTGAGATCCCTCTAGGCACTCTTCTGACCTTCTCCAGGATGTAAACTGCAACAGTTGCCTAATTTCTGGGTATGTACCTACTTTACTTGTAGGCAAACAGAGACATCAGGTAAAAGGAAACATGGCAAACTATTTCTGTCCTGCACTGGGATTGAAACTGGGTCGCTGTTGCGAATGAAGAACACTGTGTTACAGGACAAAAATGCACTATGTTAGGGTACTATTATGTATAGAAGTTGGGATGGAACTTGATTTTTGGAACTCTCTGCGTTGCTAATACTTCTTACTGCATGTACCGTATTTTGGCACCCACTTCCTCATTCTTCCATATACAGTATACGAGGGCGGCCTCGTAGCCTGGTGGATAGCGCGCAGGACTCGTAATTCTGTGGCGCGGGTTCGATTCCCGCACGAGGCAGAAACAAATGGGCAAAGTTTCTTTCACCCTGAATGCCCCTGTTACCTAGCAGTAAATAGGTACCTGGGAGTTAGTCAGCTGTCACGGGCTGCTTCCTGGGGTTGGAGGCCTGGTCGAGGACCGGGCCGCGGGGACACTAAAGCCCCGAAATCATCTCAAGATAACCTGAAGATAGATTGGGAAGTAAGACTGTAAAGCATGATATCCGATATAAAATTTTATCCCAAATTTGCTGTATATTCAACCACATAAATATCTTGATTTTCAGAATGGGCTCAACATTTAATTCCCAAGAGCTTGCCCTTTTCAAGCGTATCATAGAAGAGCTTGTCAACTCTGATGATGGCGAACTTCCAGAAACAGAGGCTATGAACTTGGCAACTAATTTGGAAACTCGAATGAAAATTGGAGACAGCGAGGAAGCTATTCAGCGCTTCATACATGATAAATGGCTTCTCCAGGTAATGTAAGTCTTCTGTTGTACATAATTTAATTATTTTTATATTTACTGCAGGTCACTCATTATCTTGATCTCCCCCTTATTCTGCTTTTTAGGTCAACCTGAGAAAAAATATCTAATTCTCCATCTTCCTTTACAAATACTGTGCCTTTATATTCTAAAATATGTTGGAAAAAGTAGATTGATTAAAAATGGGTGTACAGTATTTTCTATCAGGCCCTAAGAATAAAAGTGACATCCAGCTTGAAGATAATGCCAACACTGTCTATGACACAAACAAGCGAGGTGGTCATTCTTGACACCCCTTTACTAAACAGACACTAGCTTTGTAGTTATAAATAAGATATGCTAATTACTAGGCTCATGAAGTAAATTTAATGTAACACAGGAAGTCAAGACCGGATAAAAAATGCACCCACACGAATATACCGAGTATATATCTGCAATCCAGTCACAGATGAATCAGTTGCCTGTTCATAACTCCCCATGCAAAATACATTTATTATAGAGTGGTTATAAACCTATCTTATGCTGGTTATTGTAACATAGGTGTGAGAGTGGGGGGGGGATTCTCGGCTGTTTGAACGCCCCAGATGGAGATTGTGTTAATGCACAACATGATGTGCATGGCGTAGTTAGACCAATATTTCAATTGTATCATAGGATCTCTGGGAAGGAACCCAGAGAACACTTTAAACAGCTGTTCAACATTGTCCCATCATGTATAAGAAATATTGCCGGAACAAAAGTGGACATCTTCAAGAGAAAACTGGATCGTTTTCTTCAAGAAGTGTCGGACCAACCGGGCTGTAGTGGATATGTGGGCCTGCCGACCGCTCCAAACAATAGCCTATTAGACCAAGCTCTCACAAGTCAAAACTGACCTCAGGCTGGGCTTGGAGTAGAAGAACCTGCAAAACCTCATCCAGGAACCAGAGGAAAGGGTGTGAAGATGCTACCGTGTCTTAAATGGAGAAACGCTATAAAACTTGGGTTTTAAAAGGACTAAAAAAGGATTTTGAAAAGGATTTAAAAATCGGATGGAAAACGGATTTAAAAGTATGTAAAAGGCTTAAAAAAATAAAGGCGAGAGGGAAACTGTAAGAAGACTGGTAATTGAAAAGGCCAGTGTAAGAAAGAAGAACTTTGAAAAGCTTTTTGTCTTTTAATAAAAAGGATTCTTGCACATGCCATCTGTATTAATATTAATAACAATCTTAAGATAATAAAAATGTAACAAGAATAATGTTGTGGATTGTGATATTGTAACACCATGAATGGTTTTAATTAATATTTCACATATAACGAGTCAGTCACACAGCATATTGGTAGCGCCAGGCTGTCATCCCTTAGCATTTTCAAGTCACACCATTTGAGTCTTAATGTACTGTACGCAAGTTTTGCGGAGGTCAGGTCGTGTCAGGTGGCCTCACTCTTTGCTAAGTGGATAATTGCAGACAGGTTAGGTTATCTTATGATGATTTCGGGGCTTTTAGTGTCCCCGCGGCCCAGTCCTCGACCAGGCCTCCACCCCAAGAGGCAGCCCGTGACAGGTGACTAACACCCAGGTACCTATTTTACTGCTTGGTAACAGGGGCATAGGGTGAAAGAAACTTATGCCCATTGTTTCTCGCCGGCGCCTGGAATCGAACCCAGGACCACAAGTCCAGCGTGCTGTCCGCTCGGCCGACCGGGTGGCTGTGTTCTTCCCATCAAACAAGCTGCTGTCTAGGTGTGGTAGGAAGATCTCCTGGTAGGTGGAGTTTAGCTCCAGGTTACCCCTTAAATACCCATGTACATTAGAGAGACATAGATATAGAGGGAGAGAAGAGCCTCGCTAGTCTACACTGGCTACACTATGTACCAGCTTTTCTAGGAGTAGGCTTATGTATGTATGTTCCATATACAGTACTGTAATTCTTATTCACCATTGAGAGGATTTTCAAATAATTATTTTAATTTTTTTTTTTTACTTTATTTTCAGCATACCAGAAGGGAAAAGGTTGTCTCACTGAGTGCCCTTACTATATCAGAATTGCAGCCATATCTAGAAGAATTGTATCCGGAATTAGTCCAAAAGTGCTTCTTATGTAAGATTCTCACATTAAAGGTAATTATTTTGTCTTTAGTGCATGCATCCACAAAAGGATTAAAAGTTAATTAATCAATGGAGGAAAATTACAATAAGTAATAGAATTTTTTTGTTAATTTGCAAAATAGCCGGGGACAAGTTAATGTACAGGCAGGTTAGACGAGAGCAGTGTTAATTCTTATAGGTTTTGGTATGGTAGAGGTTAATTTGTTTACCCAGATTTTATGGAATTTAAAGGTGTATTATATGTGTTTCCTGTAATGAAAGGTAGGTGTGTAAGGTTACTTTCACCCATTATATACTAAATCTTGCAATACAATAATATTCATAAAATTATGAGTATGCAGATTTTGAGCAGGCTAAGATTAATGAAATTATCAGCCATGTTAGTAATTTGACTTTGTACAACTTGTGATCAACATATAATGAATTTAGTATTTTTAACAACCTGGTCTTGGAAATTTACTTGATATATCGACTAAACTGAAATTCCTTATTAATTCTTGTTACTGTTTTCTAACAGAAAGCATTCAGCTTGACATAGGCCTAATATTCATTCTTGCCTGAATTATGCAGTTGGAATTTGAGCCACAGGGAATTGATTTTTAATGGATTCAACACATCATAAAAGCCTATTAAATCATTTTATAGGCGCCACTTTTTAAAATGCCTGTGTGGATGAAGTTGTAATGATAACATTTCACCAGTAATGACCATGTCACAACTACTATTTGGTACACACAGGAAATCACAATAGCATGATACATCAAATATACATGATATTGATGCATTTGATATTGCATACTCTTAAGAGTTGTGTTCTCATGGCCGTCCTCCTACCACCGTAACCAGCGATGGGAAACGGCTCTAGCGAAGTTGCATATTGGCCATACTCGCTTAGCTCATGGTCACTTAATGGAGCGCCGCCCTGCTCCTTATTGTCCAAATTACATTGTCCCTCTTACAGTCGACTTCCGGGACGAGCGTGTATCTTGTTTTCTGACCGTCCCCCGCGGTCGCTTGTCCCTCGATAGAATTCTTGGTGAATCGGATGCTTTTGATATCATTCGCCTTATGCGTATCTGTTCTCGTATTGGCATTCTTGGTGATATTTAGCGGCCTCTGATTATTCCGCACATTTGATGGTGCTACATAGCCTTCCCGGTTTGGTGCCTTCTTTTGATAATTACTTAGTTACTTTAATTCCTGATCTTGTGGTACATTTGCCTCAATGTCCTCACCCCCCAACTTTAAGCCAATAATAAGTACTAACCCTGTATATCAACAAAACTGAAGTCCCTGCAGGCAAAACTCTATAGTGATTAATAGGTTGCTCTCAACCTTGTGTTTCGCTGCATCATAGGAAATGCTTTGTGTTTTGTTTAGCCATAAAATTAGGACTATCAGCAGAGTATTTTACACTTTTATTTCTTTTGTGCCACCATCTTACATGTTACATATTTTACAGGGATACAGATGTACCAAGTGCAGTACCAGAGTACATCGAAGGTGTGGTGACAGATATTTTACTCGTAAAAACGTGCAACCTGTTCTCTGTCCCGATCCAGAGTGTGATGAACCATGGCCACACATGGAAAAGTGTCTTAAACAAAAACGTTTAAGATCATCCGAGTGAGAATAGTACCCAGTAAGTTAAAATTGTGTTCCACTGACGTAAACTAATTTGCAATATGTTGATGTAACTCCTCCTGTACTTGTATGTGTATCTTGATGGGTGGATAACTAAATTTCTCAAATTACATCATTTGACTTTGAGAAGCTATAATCAGTTTAAAATAAAGTACTTGGTGGACTGGAAGGGAGTTGGTGTAATTATAAGTACTGTAGTCTAAATTTTGTAGTGTAGTGATTAAGGTAATTTTGTGCTTATTGATTACTATTGTTGATTTTAAGGATGAATATTGTTAAATTTCTTTAAAATTGTATCATGAATCATAAATAAAGTATGTTAAAATAATTTGTTTAATGCAATATACCTTCAGGGATATTTTAAGCGTGCCATCTCATCTGATGTGCTTCCTCGGAGTCAAGTTGATCAGACACGGTAGCCCTAAAATGTTAGTAATGTATTGGTAATGCCTATCTTCAAATGCCAAGGCCCAAAGAAAGGTACATTGTCTCCAGTAAATACCTTATAGTTATGTTACTATATATTTATTTATTTCCCAAGTGATTTCCATGAATATATTCGGGTAACTTAACAGAAGCTTAATGCTTGTATATGATCAAATTTGCCATTGTAATACCCATTTTTCCCCTGGTAATCAATCATTGCTAGAACCATTTTAAATTTCCATTATGGAGAGGTATGAGTTTTGGCATTGTTTCAATAATGATTAAACATCAGAAATTTTCTATATTCATAGCAGGGGATGTTTTTGCCCATTTTAATAATTGGTCATCCGTTAACTTGAATATTCTTTAACTGCTATACAGCCATCATGATCTAACACTCTCTGTGGGAAAACTTGTTTGATGATAGTATTGGTATCTTAGCGCGAAATTACTTTGAATTGTACACGAGAATACCAGAGTCATAGTGGCTTGGTACTTTTATAGTTACTTATACTTCATAAGTACATCATCCATCTTGCATCAGTATTTTTCTTATAATTTTCACTTACACAACATCTGTTACTTTCAACATCGCTTATATGAAATGCCGTGTTTTTCCACTTCCCTAATTATATTTCTAGCATTATTGATCTACCAGAGCAGATGCTTTCAGATAAAAAAAATTCTTATAAATACTAACTCGGGTATCTACTTTTATTTTAAGAGATTAATTTTCTTATCAGTTTGAATTGTATTTCATAGGACAAAATTTTACAATCGGCCCAATATGCCATATATAGCTACTTATCACTAATAAAGCCTTATATTTCCACAAAATTTCTTGCTCTGCAAAGCTGCTCCCTTCTCATTCCCCCCCCCCCCCCCTCCCCACTACTTGAGCAAGGACCTGTAATTCCTTTTGCATCTTGTCACCTGCTGGCAAATATATATTACTGTACTTATCACCATTTATTAACATGAAGATATGTAGCGTATTTCTGCTAGAACTAACCTCATTTATTCACTCGTGGTAGCTTTACTGTATTTTCTGCCTCATATGTTATCTTCCTAGTATAGTACTGTATAATATTTTTGGAATACAATAAACTAATTGTACTTCAGTATATTTATTAACAGAAAACAATTCATAACACCAAATTAAGACCTTGGGGTCTACTGCAAGCAAACACTGTTCTAATTAGTCTAAATTCTGAAGGCTTATGTTAGGCCAAAGTGCAAGGAGTTACATTTCAAGATGCCTGTAGGTGTGGGGGTGTGATTAAAACTACTGAAAGGGCATGCCAGCAAAACTTTCAAATAAGGAGTGTGGTAGTTAAAGATTATTTGTAAAGTGTTGCACTAGGCTTTACATGCAAAATCAAATGCATCCAATTTACCAAAAATAATTCCTTCTGCCCCATACCGAACAAAGTAATTTTGATATACTATCATCACAAATGAGTAACTACAATAAACTTCAAATGTATTAAAAATCTTTAACTAAATTGATTTGATGGGTAATAAGATTTAAAAATAAAACATATCAAATACAGTACAGTATTACCAAAATTGGTAAAACTGTTGTTGTTGTTGACTGTAGTTACACCCTGTATGTCGAGATATATAAATTAAAGAAGAATTGTCTATCATTGAATGTTGTCAATACAAATTTAATTTGTCAAAACCCAACAAATTTAAATGCTTAAAAAATAATAAAACTTTATATATACATACATCATTAAGAATGATTTATCAGTAGGATCATATCCAAAACTAGATAAACAAGGATAAAAAATTAATGCAGTTGGCAAACCTTTTATACATATGTATGTATACTGTGTGTGTGTGTGTGCTTGTACCAAAAGTTGGCATCGTAAATTGTAGCTCGTATTCATATACATTCAGCAGTAATATATTCTGGTAATGCTCAAGTAATTTTGACCTATTAATTATGGTACCTAGTAAAATGCTGATTGAATATTGTTCTGAAATGTCATTGATTAAATAAAAAGCATAGTAGTAAGTGATTTGTCATGAAGAGGAGAATCACTAATGCATTGAAAGTGAGGCAGCTAAACAGCTCTTAACCATTTTGCCACAAATGCTTTATTGTAAAGTATTTTGTTAATTTTAGTATCCTACTTACAAATTAGGTCAATTTTGTCAATATTTATGCCATTTAAACAATGCCAATAAGAGAAACCACAATCAGACACTGATAAGGTTTATGATTAAAAATTATTTCTACATTTATCTGATATGTTCTATTGCTTAATTTGTACCTTAGAAGATCTTGCTGCCAATTTCTTTAAAGCTAATGCAGTGTCGTGTTCCCCATATGGCCGTAAAAACTATATTCCTTTAAGGATTCCGCTTTTAAAAGTATTTTGTTAATTTTTAACAATGAGGTCAAACAGTAACCTTAATTTCACATTATAATATGCCACATTATACTGACCTATGTTCATCTGCTTAGAATCTATTTTCCATTGCGAACTTCGTAGCGGAGCTCTGTCAGCAGGTCATTTATTTGTTCCACCACTTGACCCAACTCGCTTCTAATTTCCTTAACTTTATTTTGTTCCAATTCCCCACTGTCACGCTCTGCTGCCATTTGATGGGCAAGCTGCAAGTGGGTAGTCTGGCAAAGAGAAAGAACAAATTTAGTTTTAAAACCAGTACAGAATTAAGAAATTTAAGTGTTGTACACTTTAAATGATAATTACAAGGGCAGTATCTTCCTACCGTGATGTATATCATAACAGTTTAGAAGAAAATATATTCTCTGAGCTTTATAAATCTTGGCTTCATGATATCGTATAAATAACCCAACCTATCCTTGAGATGGAAGGAGAGCGATGAAATTTCTGTCTATCGAGGACCCTTATAAAGTCAAAGCACATTTAAATACAGTACATAAAAAATTATGACCATATTTAATTAGTGCTCATTAAGGTAACTGAACTATATTGCAGATAAGACAGGTTTGAATTGGACAAGGTTACCTTTATGCTCTTAAGTTGACAGTGAAATTGGCCCTACAAGCTCAAATGACATTTAGTGTAGCTTAGACCATTATAAATACGACAGTTTATCCATGACTTATAATGCTGCAAAATGCACACAACTTAGAATATATCGGGAACATACCAGGAACAGTTGAAGGCCACAGAGCTAATAACAGGACAAACCAGACATGACAGAACTGATCTCATAGAAACTTATAACACTGAACAATTTGGAGGATATTGATGCAGACCACTTTTTCAAAAGGTCTGATGCAACAGTTTCAATTTCAACAAGTCACAATGTAAGACAGGAAACAGATGCTTATTCACCCAAAGAGCTATCAATCCATGGAACTGCCTACCTGCTGAAGCCTTAAAACAAGCTGCCAAAACAAAGCTGAATTTCAAAATCCAGCTCGATAAAATTATCAGGACACTAGAGAGAGTGACAGCCCTCGGGGAAATTCCAAGTGTTGGTTAATCAGAAATACATAAATATTGGCTTACCAAAAGCAAGTAGCAATAGGTCATGTTCATACATAACTTATAATACATTAAAAACAAATTTGGCTCATTTCTCCTCATTTTCATTGATAAAAATTATGAGAACCTTTTGAAGGGTTCCTACAAGCACCACATCTTCCTGAAGTAGACTAGAAATCCTTAGCTATTTTATATTTGAGAGTAGCAGTCATAACAGATATAACTACATAGTGTGTGGCATACGAAGCCTCTACTAAATGATGCGTTAAGTGACCCAGATATACCCAACTTGGTAACAATCTGAGAATTGAGAAGAGCACCTGGCTAAGGTGAGTCTGCCACTTCGTATCCTGCACCTTGTTTGACAGGCATTCATTGTTTTAGATTTCTCATATATTATGTACCTTATGTTGTAATCAATATCTTTGGCAAAATGCCATTATTTCATTCAGTGTACCTAATTTTTTTTCCTATTGTATTTTGAAGAGAAAACCACCTATGTATTTGAAAGGGCTTGTTCCTATTGGGTAAGAATACTGTTGTTGGTGTCTGCAATTTTATCACCCATACTTTTTCTAATGTTTGAAAAATTCAGTCCCATGGATCAGTTGGTGTTTTCAAAGATAAAATCTACAAAGAGTAAAGGAAAAAATTACCAGCTCCAGCTTTCTCTTCTCATTCTTCTGAATTGAAGCAATAATATCAGCAGCTGTTATATGATTGTCCGTTCTCAGAGCTTTCTCAACAGCAATGATGCCCTCAGAAACCCGCTTGAAGTCTTGTGTAACTTCATGAACAAGTTTTCTAAATTTTGGGAAATCATAGTTTGGTTCTGTACTAAGATAGATCTTGTGCCCTCTGAAAAGATAAGAAAAAAAACGTTATAACTACAGTACATCCATTTATTCCGAGAATGGTAAAGCATTTTACATCCTTTCACATTATAGTATATGCAGTAAATAAATAGGGCAGTGTCCAGATTCATCTTTGAAAAACACCAATGCAAAACAAACTATATAAATGGGCAAAACTCGAATTGGTATTAAAAATCTTCAAATCATATTTTGTAATACAGCTGAAAAAATTTATTGAAATTCTTGCATCCTTTGTAAATAATCCAATGATCCAAGCACAAGGACAATATACTCCCACAATTTTGAATTCATCGACTACTACTACATTGCTATGCAATAAGTATTTACCATACAACATAACAATTTTCTGTATAGTAATAACAAAAGAAATCACTCAATTCATCATTTAATTTCAAAGTTTCCAGCAAAATGGTATAATACACAAATTGTTTTCACATTTGGCAAGACTTCAAATATAAAATACAGTAGACTGGAAAAATGTCTTTCAAAAGTAGAATTTTATACAGTGCAGTACAGTAATTTGAAATTGAGAAATTATCACAATTATCAGTAATTATCACAATGAATTTTATATTACTCACTCTTCTAAAAGTCTATAACTATGAACCCGTTCCTCCTGCAGCTGGTCGAACTGGTGGATCAAGGACACAACGCTGTTTTCCGGCATTACTGACTGATCTGAAATTTACAAATTAAATTTAAAATAAGGAGATGCATGAGGGAAATGAAAGATCATAAAGTACAATACTGTCCTAAAATAATTAATCCAACAAAATGCAAAAACAGTCAGTGGATTTAAAAAAAAAAATAAGCTTGGGAGTAGGTTTATTCAAGCCATTCGATTAAGCCTACAATTAGTACAGTAATGAACAAGTGATTCCATTAATACAACTGGAGAACATGATGGTATGATACAGGAACCATATTAGACTTAACGATGTCCCCTAAGCGAAGGGCGAAGCTATCCACATGGTCACCCATCCAGTGCTGGCCTTGACTTGCCAGAAGACAAGCACATCATCTGCTGCAAAACAATTACTGACATGGATAAAAAAAAATTCTGACAGAAAAATGAGGACAATAATCCGAGGCAATGTGTCAGACTGGAGAAATGTTACTAGTCGAATACCACAAATGTTCCATCTGTAAAGATAATGTATTTGTACAGTTTGTATTTGTTCCATTTGTTCAGATACTGTATCTGTAATTCTAGCACTTAACGTTCCATTGTTCCATTCTAGCACATCATCCTTCAATTATATTTGACCCAGGTGAGGCCCCACAAGTTTACACACTCCAATTCTGGTCACCATATTTTAAAGTGGACATATCTTCTCTAAATTTTTTTTTTAAACATACCAGTATGATGACCAGGCTTGACCTGCATTCATTGGAAAGGTGGTGGGTAAGGGGAGAGACAACTGAGGTATTCCAGTGGATGAATATGAGGGGAGATATGAGCAATGTTTTGAAACTATCATACCAGGTCAGGACCAGTAACAGTGGCCATAAATATTTTGATTCTGAATGGTTATGGGTAAGTACCAGTTTGGCAACAGGTTGACAGAAGAGTGGAATAGATTGCTGGCCAACAGCATAGACACATGGTAAACCTGGTTGAAAAAGATGTTTGACTTGCTTTTCGCTAACAACCCAGGGAAATGGGGCTGGTTGGAATAAATGTGAATGAATTAGAAGTTAGGTGTACTGTTGTTCTCATGGATCTGGGTAAAAGTTAGGCAGTACATTAGGTTCGAAGCAATGTAATTATATTGCATAAATATGCAATGGCATGAAATTAAATTCCAGTAACATCACACAGCAAGCCCACTTAGTTAGGCAGTGGTTAATGCAGTTGGCTCACAACTAATTGGTCCTGAGTTTGATGTATAGGTAGGGGGGTTAATATTTGGGTGTATTTCTTTTTGTGGAGTGGCCATATTTAAACTTTTCATCAGTGGGCGTATCCCAGCCCTCCCAAACACCTGGACTGGACGGTAGAGTGACTATATTCTTGTAGATTGCGTTCAATTTCCGACATTGCAAATGGCTGGGCACTATTCATTTCCCCCCCCATCCTATCCTAAATCTTTATACTATACTCATACTGACAACCAGAGTGCAATTCCAAAGTCTCCCGAGACTGATGGATGCCTACTACTCATACCCCTTCCAAGTGCTATACAGAATCTTATAAAGGCTTAGTGCTTTCTTCTGATAATTACCTTACCTTACCTTACCTCCTGCCCTCACTTGAGGTAATACCCAGAGGTGAGTTGCTGTGGCACTGCCTCTGGGGCATAGCACCCCTATCAGACGACAACTGCAATGCCTTGAAGTAACAGCCACATCATTTATTTTTATTTATATCCAAAAAGGTACAATAGGTTGTGAGAGAGTACATAACATTGGTATTCTTACATTCATGTAAATCCACTAATATACACAGTGTTTTGGGCAGGTCATCCTCAGTAATCCAGGAGTTCAAGCCTCTGTACGACCCTTAACCAAAGCAGACCTCGCCGGTTAACCAGTCTACACCAGGCGAAGATACAATGACTCCAGACCAAGGTGAGCCTCATTCTCTCTGTACATTACCTGTTGTGGAAGAGGCACCACTGGTATATGGTGCACCACACATCTATACTTAAACCTGATGTTTCAGTTCACCTAGCAGTAATCATGTACAGGTACCTGGGAATGAGTGAAATGTTTTGCCTTGCACCCTGGGTAAGGTCAGTCATTGGGTAGGAAAATTTAAATAAGCCTATAAGGCTTCTTGTCATAGACTTTGTCAAATTCTATTGCCAATTATAAAGCAACAAAGACAATCATCATGTGTAAATGATTCATCCAACACGTATTAAAAGCTGAAAATCTCATTTCTGGAGAGGTAAACGGTAATGGCAAGTCAGTTGACAATTGATAAATCAGATCTAGCAAAACCAAAAATCAACCATCCTAACCTACCCTCTCCTAAATAATCGTGAAGGTCACAGTCCAAAAAATAGAACAAAGGCATTTGTTTAATATATGGCACGATTTAACAATCCTAGTCTTGTATATACATATTTGGGTGCCATATACCATAAAAAGTATAAGTAGTTGGGTAAAAAATAGCAGCTTCCTTGCAATGGTCAATAGGTCTTTGCAGATATCTTTAATCTCATAGTTGTATGTAAAATTATTGCGAGACCAAAATGATTTAACTGCACTGTAGGGAACAAGACATTATAATTCAATAAATCAATTATTGTGCAAACCACTACCCAGCCTTCCCGTACCCGTTACATTATCGACCGAAAACTAAAATCAATTCCACCATCACACTATATTTGGCAGTACAGAAAGATACTATTTTCAAGTGCATTCGGTTGTCATTGTGTAATGCACCAGCTCAAAATATCCCGGTCATTCACCAGGTATAGAATACAAAGCACGTCTTGTTCGAATATTCGTGAAGGCATACCAGG
>NC_091242.1:1442136-1472136 GCF_040958095.1 Procambarus clarkii | reverse complement strand
TCACTTTCTAGTGTGTGGTCTGGTCAACACTGAAACCTGTATTGAGCTCCTTGAGGGACTACATCTACTCGTTCATTTCCACACAGTCTAATGTGGAAGGGAGTTCACAGGAAGTTTATCAGCTTTCCTCGATTGGGTTGTATTTCCGCAGCTCTATTTCCCTGACTGTCCCTTTGTTGTCTGCGTGTTTTCCCTCAGGCGTTGTAGTGTGGCTTTTGAATCAGTGCAGATCACTGTTCCTCTTATGATTTTTCTATGTATTTTGGTTGCAACCCGTTCTCGCAAATTCGTAAAGTCAATATTGACTTATTAACTACGTGCATAGGTGATATACTAAACATAATAGATACCCTTAAAAAGATTCATAGAAAACACCGACCTTACCTAACCTTGTTAGTATCTTAAGATAAGCATCTTATTGCTTCGTAATTACAATTATTACTTAACCTATACCTATTATAGGTTAGGTAATAATTGTAATTACGAAGCAATAAGATGCTTATCTTAACATACTAAGTAGGTTAGGTAAGGTCGGTGTTTTCTATGAATCTTTTTAAGGGTATCTATTATGTTAAGTATGTCACCTATGCACATATTTAATAAGTCAATATTGACTTATTAAATTTGCGAGAACGGGTTGCAAAGCCATAACAAGGGCAGTTAGACCTGCGTGCAATGAAGAGTCACTTAGTTGCCCGAAACGCTAGTGTTAGTGACTTTGCAAGAATGTAAAAATATCACTAATGTAATATCACCAACCCATTGTACCTAATTGTAAATTATTATTATTATTATAGTTAATACGCGCGCTTTCTTTATTTCCGTTTTGTGAGACATTATTTCTAGTTAAGGGTGTACTCTGCTCCAGCCCTGTCATTAGTAGGATTAGTATTATCCATTAGTTTAGATTTTGGTCTAATAATGCTAGAGAACTGTTGTAGGATGCATCCTGGGGAAGATCAGTTGGCCCAGGCCCTAGGTACAGGCTTCCTGTCCCCGATAACGAGAATTAAATATATACAAAAGTTTTCATTTTGTGAAGAGTAACCTCTGTCTGCTCTATTACATTTTCTGAAATATTTGATGATGTTTGTCAGTGACTGTCAGTCGGTTAATTATAATTTGTCAGTGACTGTCAGTCGGTTAATTATAGTTTGTCAGTGACTGTCAGTCGGTTAATTATAGTTTGTCAGTGACTGTCAGTCGGTTAATTATAGTTTGTCAGTGACTGTCAGTCGGTTAATTATAGTTTGTCAGTGACTGTCAGTCGGTTAATTATAGTTTGTCAGTGACTGTCAGTTGGTTAATTATAATTTGTCAGTGACTGTCAGTCGGTTAATTATAGTTTGTCAGTGACTGTCAGTTGGTTAATTATAATTTGTCAGTGACTGTCAGTTGGTTAATTATAGTTTGTCAGTGACTGTCAGTCGGTTAATTATAGTTTGTCAGTGACTGTCAGTTGGTTAATTATAATTTGTCAGTGACTGTCAGTCGGTTAATTATAGTTTGTCAGTGACTGTCAGTCGGTTAATTATAATTTGTCAGTGACTGTCAGTCGGCTAATTATAGTTTGTCAGTGACTGTCAGTCGGTTAATTATAGTTTGTCAGTGACTGTCAGTCGGTTAATTATAGTTTGCAGTAACTGTCAGTCGGTTAAACACCACGTGAGCACTAGGTGAGTATACACACACACACACACACACACACACACACACACACACACACACACACACACACACACACACACACACACACACACACACACACACACACACCCGACACCCAGGAAAATAAATTTGGGGTTACCCCTTCGACAGTATGCGTTTTCTTTGATGATCTGTGGTTTTCTTTGATATATGAAACGTGGAGGATTAATCCGTTTGACAAGACATGTTGATAAACGGGTATGATAAGAGAGTATAAGAAGAGGCAGGGTAATTATTAGAATTGCTAAAAAGAACAATTATACCAGTTGCGCGATTGATTAAAACATCAACATTACCCTTTTGTGTAAGAAAAATTGTGTGCAATTAAGTAAATAAAATTGATAAACGCTAAAGTAACTTTTATATTAAATCATAGCCAACTGTAGGTCTTGTCATTAAATACGAAATTTATGCTGCAAGGTCGATCTCGAACCCATTGTTGATGTGACGACTTATATTGAATTTTGTAACTAGCTCATCAAGATTGTAACTTAGCTACATGAATTGTGGGGTTCAGTCCCTGAGCCCATTATGTGCCTCTGTAACCCTTTCCACTGCCGCCCACAAGATGGGTATGGGGTGCATAATAAATGAACTAAACTAAACTAAGATGCAAGGTGTAACCCCCAATGGCTGTCAAAGAAGAAAGCACAGACTTTACTCAATTTAAATTATTAATATCATAAATGCGAATAAAAAATAAGATTGAAAGAACTTAAGGTTTTAGGGTTGAGAAGACAATAGTGCTAATTTCAGTTCAAGTTGAAATACAGAAAGCCTAAGGCCCAAATTTACTTGGCTCTTACCTTAAATAATAATAATATTTTAAGACTTTGTTGCATTAGCTCTCGTGAATATGTTCGACAAAGTTCCAGTGTTCCAATTCGAAATTTGATGGGTTTCAGCTTCATTTCGAAATATCAGCTTCCATCACTTAAAAAATTATCTCTATACATATCTATATAGATATATTTATCAATATATTTAATAATGGCAGTCCCCATGGCGCAGTGGTAACACACTTGTCCGGTGCTTCGCGAGCAATTCTAAGGAATGACGCAAATGACAGGTTATTGTTATAGATTCAGCTACTGGGAACAAAAAATTGCAAGTAGCACGGGCTATGGTGAGCCCGTAGTGGATTTACCTGGCACAGGAGCGGGGCTGTGCGTAAATATGTCAGAAATGCGAAAAATATGTACCTTTCATATTTTAGATTTTTAATTGACTATGCTGTACCCCTGCTTGTTCTAGTGCCCGAAAGAAGGCTTGGAGGTCTGAATAGGATAATAGGATAGCACTAAAGTGTTAAGCGAAACTTCAAATTTCTGGCATCAGTCGTTAATTATTGTATCGTTAATGTTGTTAATCGTGTATACATTTAAACAAAATATAGCTTATCAACATAAGTAACTTGCTTAGCCAATGGAATTTTGGGGGTTCAGTTCCTATGTACCTTTGTATTCTTTTTCCACTAACCAGTTTGGCATAATATTCAAGCCTAATATTCAATGTTAATTCAACATTATCAACATTGATTTAATGTTAATAGCGGGCGAGAATAGCTTGAGCTGCCTCATCCTTTTTCTATGTATTTATATCTCGATAAACGTATTTAAATTTTCTATTTCAGGATGCGTATTGGGTGCATATAATGAACTAAACTACCCCCATAGATATGTGTGTTTTGTGGTCTATCGTCTCCGTGCCGACTCTTAATACCTCAAGTAAGATATTAATTATAATTGATATAATTACATTAATCTTGTCTTTTAGCTTATATACCTCTCAGCTCTGAGACCAATTTGGAGGTATTTATACCTTTGAAATTTCGCCAGCATTTTTTTTTTTTTTTGCTCGTTGTGTATACATAAAAATCTGTATTCCTTCTAAATATAAGTCAAGATTGGAAGGATTGTAAATATTATAAATTTATTTTAGCATGGTTAAAAAGTACCTAACCCCTTCCAACTTTGAACATGGCAACTGCTTGTTTAACCAATACTGACGCGCGCCCCCTCTATTGGAATATACTGTACTTCGGGGTGAAGGATCGAACAAGGCGCAGTTCGGCCATGGACTCCTCACTAGGAATATATAGCGGACTCTAGTGTGGTGTCCTCCCATACGACAGCCAAGGAATTAGTGTGTGGTGGTCTTCCCAGTAACATCGAAGACAAACTTTGACGCACCTACAAGATGTGTTTATAGTCCAACTCCACCAACCGCACACTCCTTTTGAGAATGTTATGTTGTGGTCTGGATATAAACATATACCACGTCAGTTCACCAACATCGTTGAACGCTCTCTGCCGCAGGATGAGGCAACGAAGTCTTTGAAGTAGTGTACCACATCAAATTGTTTGGGTTTACTATATTAACCTGCAGTGTAAAATGTAATTCTTGTACTATGATTTTTGGATTTGTACTCACTGGTTATGTTCGCCCCCTTGAGGGACTTAAAGTAGAGTAGGGTAGAAATAGCCTAAGCTACTCTATCCTTTTGAGATGTATTTTTATTGTCTCAATAAACGTATTTGAACTAAGTCTTTAATTAATGTTGAGTGAGGCAAAAGTCAAGTAAAATCGAGCATTGCTTGTTGTGCTTCGTATTAAGAGGATTCCAATGGTAATGCTATTAAAATTCTTAAAATGTAATCTTTTATCTCTTAGTGACAGGTATGTTATCCTCCAGGAAAGATGACGGGAGGGATCAATTGATATCTAATTGATATGGGTTTATGTGATATGTATACTTTTGGAGATATGATATATTGGCAATATAATGGGGGGTTTCACCCCATTATATTGCTTGGGATACTCCTTTTAGTGGGAGGAATATTGAGTTTTGCTTGCATATCCCTAGGTAACATACGTCAGCTGATTCCATGTCGTGGGTATACATGTATACCCACGACATGGGTATATACATGTGGGTATACATTCCATACATGTAGGGAGAAGAGTGCGTTTAGCGTGCGTGCGTGTGTGTGCGTGTAGGAACCCGGGCGCTTTCACTCAGTTTCGTGTTGGGTGTGATACGAGACGGACGCGCGGCACAATGGCGGAACAGGGCGCACGTAAAGACAGCGGACTGCAAATTTCCGAAGCTGCTTTGTCTAAACCCGTAGCCAACGGGGAGAAGGTGAGTGACTGTCCCTTCCCCCTCACTTCCCCTCGTCCGGAGGAAAGCTGGCTTGTCTAGGGGGTTTAATTGGCAGATTGTTAAAGGTTACTGTGCGTCGCCGCCGCCAACTCCTGGTTGGCTGGTCTGGCAAGCATGGGGGGAGGGTGAAGACATGTCTCGTGGCTTTTACATCTCTTGCGCTCTTCCTTGGCACTTTTCCTGAATTATATCGACTGGACGAGGCGCTGGACTAGTCCCAGGAGCCATTATCATCCGTGTTTTGGTGGGTTTGCGGAGATGATGGAGATTGATGTCCCCGATTGTTTGTTTATATCCGCCAGCTGACTCCCCGCGCCTAGATCAGCTGATCGAAACATGGCATCAGGGGTTCTGGTGTTATTATTGCTGACTTCCTCTATGTGTATACACAAAGTCTAGTGTGTAATTGATGGGGATTGATTCATTGTGTAATGGCTAGGTTTGGCGAACCGGGGTAAATGTTGAAAAGTAGGTCAACTTTCGGACTTGGTAATGATTTTGTTTGAATTCTTTGGATTCAAAAGGTTTTAAGACGTGTGAATTAAGGATTATTGAATTCAAGGATGTTTGGGTTAAAGTATTGGATCCTGCTGGTGAAAATAGTACACTGAGGCATGAGAATGTTGCAAGTTCTTAAAACTGCCTTTGTTGTTGAACCATTAAAGAAGTAAGTTGCCAAGCTGGACTAGCAGAATACATTGGCGATTTAAGGATATTCATTTCCTTGTGACAATATTCTCCTTGGCTTTGAAGTGTTGCAAAGCAAACTAATCCTGCTAGGCCAATTTTGTCTATTCAAGCTTGTTGATAAACATGGCAGTAATACTTTTTCTTGATTATTTTGTGCATGGTTGGAGAGTAAACCATATCTGAAGGTGCAGGGATTTCTTAGGAATACAGTACTATAATGGGAGAATTGCTTGACTGGCAGCCAGAAGCTTGTTTGGGCCATTTTGAAAAGATTAGTCACATCTTTTACTGTATTGTATAATTTCTCATCTTGTGTTTTACTGTTTTAAAATATAAAATTACATTTATAGTAATTTCTCGTTATAAATAATTTGTTCAAAAACATGGACTGTATTCAAATTTTTGCACACTTTAACTATTGTCATCAAGCCTACAGCCTAAAGAAGTTGAATTGTTCAATATGTATGCTTGAATGTTTCATCCTGTACAGGAATCAAACGCAAGATCATTCAGTTGCAAGCTGACTGCACTGTGTGTGTACGTGCAAATGTAAACACCCACTTTTACACTGATGGGGAGGACATTTAATGCAGAACTTTATATCTGGTCACAAAATGCCTACTTATTTTGGTATTATTTACCGAGCTATTATATATCGGTATATACAGTACCATTTGCATTTCTGTATGGATATAGTCACAGTATTTATATTTTTAATTCCAGTTCTAATGTGCATCACTCCTAAATAGACTGGATACCTGTGGTTGTAGCCTATACACAGCTACTAGATGGTGTTAGATCTTTGTTACCTTTGTCTTCCCAATATAGTATTGTACCTCAATTTTTTTTTTTCCACTGAAACATTTGATGGTGCTACATAGCCTTCCTGGTTTGGTGCCGCCTTTTGATAATTAATTACTTTTTCACTGAAATTTTTCGGTGCTCAAAATACAGTATTGTACTTATGAGACAGGGTACTGTATTGAAACAGATTGATGGTTTGGGAAATTTTTTCATAAAAGTATACAATTTGACAAATATATAATCTTGCTGCATTGTTGGTTTACATAATAAACAAAGATTATATTTTATATGAATTGTTTTTACAGTATTGAAAAAATAATAATAATAATTAAAATATGCATTAGAAATAGCAGGGCCTTATAATACAGGTTTTAAATATTATAGCAATTACTATACTGCATATATAATTGCAAATACGTATATTAATTTGGCTTGCTTTACCATCTAAGAATAGTAATAGGGGAAGCAGAGTGGCTACATTTTTTCTCACAGGATTCGCTGGTACTCACCTAGTTGTGTTTGTAGGGGTTGAGTTTCAGCTCTTTTGGTCCTACCTCTCGACTGTCGATAAACTGATAATACAGCATAGTGTGGTGTGGCTATGCTTAAACTGCGGTAACAGTTTGGTGTTTGTCATGTTTCCTTTACCTCCACATTGCCTTTAAAGTGAGTATTGATTTTCTTCATAATTTTATTTTCTTTGCTTCAGTCCCTTCTATCTTGAGAAACTTGTTGTTGTTCCTGCTTTGGGGACCGTGTTATCGAAACTAGTTCCTGCTGTCTTTGAATTTGGTAATTCTGCTTCTTAACTGCTGTCTCGGGTTTTCTCTACATTTCTGGATTGCTGTTTTTCTTTGAGGTAGCCAATTTTTAAGTGGCTAGGGTTTTTCCAATTTTTTCAGTACTTATGATGCTGGAGCCTCGGTTTCCTCATTTGGGTAGATTCTGCACAATTGTGGTTTCCGAAAGTGGCTCTTTGACGTTTTCCCACTTTCCTTTGGTTGTGACATGATGACTAGCATCTTTTAGTTTTACCCTTTTGGCTCACATTGACTTTGTGGTCTAATATTTGCCCATTTTTTTCTAATTACAGTATCTGTATCCCTGCCCTTATTTTACCTAAGGATGCATGTTCACATCTTTTGTGTTCCATGTGGTTACAGAGTTGTGTGTGTATATTTCTTTTGCAGGGCTATATTTATATTTCTTGAGGTTTGCTACTGTACCCATTTTCCTTGTCTGATCCTGGTGTTTACCATTCCAAGGATGGCATCTGTATTGAAGCCTCTATCTTCTGGCATTGTTCTGAGGCAGGTTTGTGTTCCTTGGCAGGGCTTGGTGGAATGTCTCAACCCTTCCTTAGGGGAGGAGACAGACAGCCTGAGGCATTGAGAATTTGGTTTGGTTCGGATTCTGTTCAACCCTTTTTGGGGGGGCTGTAGTTCCAAGGCTTATTATTCTTACATCAAAATGCGATGTACTATTCAGGAGATACCTGGTTGATGGGGTTCTGGGAGTTCTTTTACTCCCCAAGCCTGGCCCAAGGCCAGGCTTGACTTGTGAGAGTTTGGTCCACCAGGCTGTTGCTTGGAGCGGCCCCAGGCCCACATACCCACCACAGCCCGGTTGATCAGGCACTTTTTTTTTTTTTTTTTTTAAATCTAGTGTTCTCTTGAAGATATCCACAGTTGTTCCGGCAATATTTCTTATAGTCGCTACAGGTTGCTTATTTACTGCTAGGCGAATAGAGGAATCAAATGTAAGTAAACTTCTAAAGTTGCTTCCCTCTGCCCTTCTAATGCTGGAGTGCACTATGAGCTCCATCTTTGCTTGCTGATTTGGCCTTAGTTCTGTGTCAGCATAGCTTTCTTCCCTGCCCTTTTGATGCAAAAGCTTGGGTGTTGGGATTACAGAATATGAACACTTCCAGGCTCTATGCTGATCAAAATGTGGTGTGTGTCTAGGGCAAATATACAGTACAGTATTGCAATTACAAACCAGATATAATTATTAATTCATTATTGGTTGGGGGACAGGCAGCCAGTGTATACATATTGTACATGTTAGGCTTATATCAAGATCCCCCTGAGGGTTGAATTGCTGACAGTCCCTAGGATGTAATCCCACAATACTGACTAACAGACAGATACTTGGTTATCTGTTTACTTGTGGTGGGGGGGAAACGCACCCAACCATTTCCGCCCACTCCGGGATTTGAACACAGAATTCTCGATTGTGAGTCGAGAATAAACCCAACTATACTACCGGAACCCTACAGGATGACACTTCCTGTGTATAATAACAACCATCAGCAACAGGCCCAACTTGGATTACGCTGTGCAGTTCTGGTTGCCATAACACAGGATAGATATAGACTAGAGAAAATACAGGGAAGTACAGTACTGTATATAGATACATGGAATTGGGGCCCTTTTTTTAACGAAGATAGACTTGTGTGTCTTGATCTGCACTCGTTAAAGAGAAAGAGAGAGACGGTGCACAGGGAACGTGATCTTGGTTGGTCCGGTACTTCTTGCAAGAACGTATCTAATTTGTTCTTGAAATCTACCTTTGTTCTATCAGTATTTCTAATGCTTGCTGGTTGAGTATGAACTGCTCGTGACTTATCTTATTGTCTTATAGCTGCTTTTCTGAAACTTCTGTGTCTTTGCATTGACTTCATCTTTTATTTTTGTTTAAAAAAAAGTTGAAAAACTGGAAATAGTATGCAATATGTCTGCAATGGGGACCCATTTCCAGGTGTCTAGAAAAAGTTTATCTATACCCTGAACATTTAACATTTACATTTTAAAAGATGTTCAGTTGAGTTTGAACCCGGTACCAGAAGCCATATTTCTATGACGGGCTACATCACCCCCTTGCAGTAGTGCAGTACGTGTACTAAAGTTGCCGAGAATGCCGCTTTCAAATCCCTACTTGCACCCCGTACTTTTTCCTCTGATTTTTCCAAAATTATGTATGGTATGCTTTATACATAGAGACATGCTGTGGTAAAGTTATTACTATATGCTTTACATTATGCAGTGTTGTACAGTACATCACTATATAATTTAATATATTGTTGTCTATTTACTAGCTTGGTGAAATGTTAGCTTGTGTTTTTATTTTTCAAGGTTTTCACCATTGAGTACTATAGTAATTTCAATAATAGTACTGTACTGTAAATATGAAAATGTTATTGTTTTTAGTACAGTATTAGAAATGCAATAAAAACATAGTTAAAAACAATGTTAAAACACTGTACATAAATTTCCTTGGTGAGCAAGCTTATTAGCTTGTTATAGGTGATATTTATGGAGAGTAGTCCCTTAGTAGGTTAATTCCCTTGGTCGTGCATCTTGTTGAATGTCCCGATTTTCAGGACAGTCCTGTCTTGCTCTCCAACTGGCCTTTGTGGTCATTTGTCCCTCAATAGAATCCTTGGCGAATCTGATTCCTTTGATATCGTTCACCTTATGTAATTTTGATCTCATAATGGCATCCTCGATGATATTTAGCACCTTTTGACTATCCAGCTACATGCATGGTGCTGTTATAGTCTTCCCGGCTTGGTGCTTTCTTTTGATAATTACCGGTACTCTATATTTTTTCTATCATAGAAGAAAGCCATGAACAGTAGTGTCATTTGTTGTCATCCACAAATGATAAGTTGAAATTGCATTGCTGGATGGAACAGGAATTTCAGAAAAGATATTCCCTGGGCAACAGAATAAGAGGGTCAATGATGTCAGATTCTCTCTGCTATACTGCAACACAGGAAAATGAAATCCATTTATTTGTGTCGTTTGTGTTACCGATTTCCACATGTTTCTCTTCCTACTTTTAATTTAAAGATGCTGTCCTTGTCAATTCCCTTCAATATCTTATATGTTGTGATCATATTCCCACTCTTCTGCCCTTTAGGGTTGCGAAATCTAGTTAATCATCAAAGTTTAACCCCTTTTTGCTGTATCATTAATATTGGTTTTTGGGTCACAAGGTACAGTAGAGGCTCAATGAAAATGCTGCATATTAAAGTAATGTACTGATTTATCAAAGGTTGTGTAGATTGCCTTAAAAGATTTCTGATTTAGAACGATTAACTTTCTAATGTTTGTTGGGATTCCATATAGTGCCAAAGTTACCCCTGTTTGTATGTGCCTCTGGTGTTATTGAAATTACAGTATATAGATTCCCAAATATTTTTCTCTTCCTAATTCCTGTACTCGTATTTTCCTTATGGTGCAAATACATTCTGGCATCCTTTCTCCCTTTCCCGTGTTTCTATTTATTTTCCTTTTTAATGGGAAGGTGTGTGCTCATGCGACTGAACATTTAATATGCTGTATAAATAACGTGTCTAATTAGCAAAATTGGTGTTAATTTTGAAACCCGTGTAAATGGAGCAGATTATTAGTGGCGGTGTGCATGAAAAACAGAAAGGCAGTGCAAGTAGTGGATTCAGATTGGGGAGGGAGGCGGCGTGTGCTCCCCCCAGCTGGGGCCAAGGTCAGGCTCGGGACGTTTCCCGTCACCGCTCTCCAACATTGTAAAGGCACTTCAATCACGTGTGTGGTTGAGTGCTCAGTAACTTGCCACACTACGATATCTAACACATCTCTAACCCGTTCATGGACAGAAGAAAATGTATATATGTTGGTTACCACTGTAAATGAATAGCCACGTCTGTGATAGAAAAAATCAAATGCTCTCTCAAGTTTCAGCCCCGCTCCTGTGCCAGATAAGTCTATCACGGGCTCACCATAGCCCGTGCTACTTGGAACTTTTAGTTCCCAGTAGCTGAATCTTAAACAATAACAAATGCTCTCTGCCTCCCCTACTGTCGTTAATCGCATTCCCTTGAGATTAGAGATTATCTTGAGATTATCCTTAGTTATATTTGTGGGACCCAAGGGCCTATGGCTCTTGGATTCCGCCTCTCGACACTTAATCGACTGATGCATAGATTCCACAATTAGGAAAAATGATTGGACGCGTTTTTCACCTAATGCCTCTTCACCATGCAGTAAACAGGTTGCATCATTTGGGGATGCATGAAATGGGACATAAAATAAATCTTCTAAAGGTACTGGATAAAGAAACGATGATATGTGAGAAACAGAGAGAGTGGTCAGAGTCGAGATATCAGAAATAACATTCCTGCTGTCAAAGTTGAAAATGATTGGAATGAGTTAGATGAAGTGATTGTGTCTCTCTGTAAAACTTTAAATGTGATCAGAAAATGAGAATAGCCGTTACACAAAATCACACGTTTGCATGGCATGGTTAAGAGCCTACGCGTGACCTGCAAATATGCCTTAAAATAAAAAAGAATGAGTTGGAGAGGTCTGGGAGGTCCAGATTATATTTTCGGAGTGTTTATTTACCAAGTAAGGTAAATATATAGTAGAGCGAGGTAAATACATGCCTGGGAATATACGCACGGAGGAGTGGTGTTCGATGGCCGCAGCCTCAATACAAGTCTTCATAGTTTTGGCTTAGTTAATATCCTTAAAGTTGTGTGTGTTTCGCAAGCTTTGTTATTGTTTTATCTGCGTTGACTATACCGTATCACAGTCATAAGTACACAACACGTTCCTCACAACTGTTAAGTATCTTTTTCTTAGCAACTCTGGACATGCAGCGACGTTGCTAGTCGGTAAGTCAGAACATGCTTCGACAGAATTGGCTGCGGTATGCAAGCCCAGCTCCCTAGTACTGTGACGTGTCCTGTACGGTATACAATACAATACAATACAATTTTATTTAGGTAAGGTACATTCATACAATAAATTTTTACAAGGATTGGTAGACTTATAGGTAGAGCTAGTACATACAATGCCTAAAGCCACTATTACGCAAAGCGTTTCGGGCATTATAACCGCTGTAGTTCTGCTAGCAGCCTAGCCTCGCCTTTCTTTATCATTGTCTATCTGCTTTCTCTTCCTCTTCTTATTGTGCCTTCTCCCCTCCAAACTTTTAATTTCTTCTCCTTGTACCCTCTCCCTCCTCCCCTGTTACATTCTGTGGTCTTTCTCTTCAATAATGCCAATTGCCTATAGCTGCAGCTTACAAATAATTTAAGAAAATGAGTAAATTTGTGGCAATGGATCTCCCATGATAACCTAGCGACTACAGTTTCGTCTGAGATACAACCAAAGAGATAATTATCATATCTTGAGCTCCCTCAGGCATATGTACAGTATTATGAACTTGTCAGATACAGTATAAGATGGCGTCACAGGAGTGCTCCAGAACGTTCCTTCCATAGTAAACATCTTGGCTCTTCCAGAAATAGTGTGACGTATCGGAAATAGCGTTGTAGTTCATTAGGAAGTAGTTTAAACTAGAAGCCAACAAGATAAACCGTAACTTGTAATTGTAGGAAAGAAACCAAGTAACGTATACAAGCTAATCCTTGCTATATGGCAATCTAGAAGTGCCATGAAACATTCCTGATATGTATGGAAAGTTCGAGAGAAGACTAGTGTGAATATTGGGTATATTCATGTCATATTGTCTTGGACAATATGAAACAATATTTCGTATTGCCAAATATGATATTGGGCAACCAATATAAAAATCATCTAGGCTATTTTATATTTAAAACATCGTAAAAAAAATAGGATTGAGGCACGGCTTGATTCGATCCAGGATGGACCGAAACGTTGTAGTTTCTTCACCGCTGTGGTTTGGTCAATTATTGGTAGGTTGCTTGGGTTCGTACGTTTATAATTAGGCAATACAGTTACATTTTTGACAACGGCAAATTTAGAAAATGGGCCAATAGATAAACTGTTTTGACTATTCTTAAATAAAAATGTAGCAGCAAAGACAAATGTCTCTGAAGCTGTGGTTGATCTTGATACACAGAGTGAGCATGTATATTGTAGCTTATCACCACGGCGCGAGCCTCCTCCCGCCCCACCCTAGGAACAGGTTCACCTTCAGGGTAGTCTGGCTCTACGATGTAACCCGGGCCATGCAGAGCCACAGCCCCAACGTCCCGCCAAAACTGCGCGCCACCCCGTAGCCCGCCATCTTCTGATTTTCTAGAGGATCGGATATCTTGCTTTCCTAATGTTCCTTTGAGTCATTTGTCCCCCGATAAAATATTTGAATCTGATACCCTTGACATAGCTCGCTCGTCTCGTGTCTTTGGCATCCTGAATATCCAGGAATTTTGGTATGTTCTGCGACACAGACGGTGCTAATTAGTCTTCCAGGCTTGGCGCCAGCTTTTGATACTTGCTTCAGAGAGATTTTTCGACTCTTGCAACCAGGCCCACGAGCCAAGTTCAATTTTGACCGCCTGGCGAGTCTTGCAGGTACGCTTCTCTGAACGTTAAAAGCTTTTGTAAACAGCCACCTGGACTTTTCTTTTATCAGGACCTTTATTCTCGCGAGTGGTCCGACCAGTTTCTGTCCCGTTAATTTAGGAGCCCTGTCATGGCTGCCCTTGAGTGTGTGACCCAGTCATGAGGTGCCCGTGAGTGTGTGACCCAGTCATGGCTGCCCTTGAGTGTGACCCAGTCATGAGGTGCCATTGAGTGTGTGACCCAGTCATGAGGTGCCCTTGAGTGTGTGACCCAGTCATGAGGTGCCCTTGAGTGTGTGACCCAGTCATGGCTGCCCTTGAGTGTGTGACCCAGTCATGGCTGCCCTTGAGTGTGTGACCCAGTCATGGCTGCCCTTGAGTGTGTGACCCAGTCATGAGGTGCCCTTGAGTGTGTGACCCAGTCATGGCTGCCCTTGAGTGTGTGACCCAGTCATGGCTGCCCTTGAGTGTGTGACCCAGTCATGGCTGCCCTTGAGTGTGTGACCCAGTCATGGGTGCCCTTGAGTGTGTAACCCAGTCATGGTTGCCCTTGAGTGTGTGACCCAGTCATGGGTGCCCTTGAGTGTGTGACCCAGTCATGGGTGCCCTTGAGTGTGTGACCCAGTCATGGCTGCCCTTGAGTGTGTGACCCAGTCATGAGGTGCCCTTGAGTGTGTGACCCAGTCATGGCTGCCCTTGAGTGTGTGACCCAGTCATGGCTGCCCTTGAGTGTGTGACCCAGTCATGGCTGCCCTTGAGTGTGTGACCCAGTCATGGCTGCCCTTGAGTGTGTGACCCAGTCATGAGATGCCCTTGAGTGTGACCCAGTCATGGCTGCCCTTGAGTGTGTGACCCAGTCATGAGGTGCCCTTGAGTGTGTGACCCAGTCATGGGTGCCCTTGAGTGTGACCCAGTCATGGCTGCCCTTGAGTGTGTGACCCAGTCATGAGGTGCCCTTGAGTGTGTGACCCAGTCATGGGTGCCCTTGAGTGTGACCCAGTCATGGGTGCCCTTGAGTGTGACCCAGTAATGGCTGCCCTTGAGTGTGTGACCCAGTCATGAGGTGCCCTTGAGTGTGTGACCCAGTCATGGCTGCCCTTGAGTGTGTGACCCAGTCATGGGTGCCCTTGAGTGTGACCCAGTCATGGCTGCCCTTGAGTGTGACCCAGTCATGAGGTGCCCTTGAGTGTGTGACCCAGTCATGGCTGCCCTTGAGTGTGTGACCCAGTCATGGCTGCCCTTGAGTGTGACCCAGTCATGGCTGCCCTTGAGTGTGTGACCCAGTCATGAGGTGCCCTTGAGTGTGTGACCCAGTCATGGCTGCCCTTGAGTGTGTGACCCAGTCATGGGTGCCCTTGAGTGCGACCCAGTCATGGCTGCCCTTGAGTGACCCAGTCATGAGGTGCCCTTGAGTGTGTGACCCAGTCATGGCTGCCCTTGAGTGTGTGACCCAGTCATGAGGTGCCCTTGAGTGTGTGTGACCCAGTCATGGCTGCCCTTGAGTGTGTGACCCAGTCATGGGTGCCCTTGAGTGTGTGACCCAGTTATGGCTGCCCTTGAGTGTGTGACCCAGTCATGAGGTGCCCTTGAGTGTGTGTGACCCAGTCATGGCTGCCCTTGAGTGTGTGTGACCCAGTCATGGCTGCCCTTGAGTGTGTGTGACCCAGTCATGGCTGCCCTTGAGTGTGTGTGACCCAGTCATGGCTGCCCTTGAGTGTGTGTGACCCAGTCATGGCTGCCCTTGAGTGTGTGACCCAGTCATGGGTGCCCTTGAGTGTGTGACCCAGTCATGGCGGCCCTTGAGTGTGTGTGACCCAGTCATGGCTGCCCTTGAGTGTGTGTGTGACCCAGTCATGGGTGCCCTTGAGTGTGTGTGACCCAGTCATGGGTGCCCTTGAGTGTGTGACCCAGTCATGGGTGCCCTTGAGTGGTATCAATGATATCCTAGCGCACGCACGCACACACACACACACACACACACACACACACACACACACAAACTTATGACCATGGGACAAGAGATCTGGGAAAGGAGAGCTGACTACAGGAAAGGGGACTATATGAGGATGAGGGACTATCTGGGTGAAGTGCAGTGGGAGGAAGAAATTAGAGGAAAAACAGTCCAAGATATGATGGACCTAGTCATACAGAAATGCCAGGAGGCCGAAGAGAGATTTATACCAACGGTAAAGGGAAAAAATAAGAAGGAATATAATAACCCATGGTTTAATAGACAGTGTCAGGAAGCAAAAATGGCCAGCAGGCGGGAGTGGAGGAAGTACAGAAGACAAAGAACAGAGGACAACAGAAGCAGATACAACAGAGCTAGGAACGATTACATTAACATAAGACGAACATCGGAAAGGGACTATGAGAACGATATTGCAATCAAAGCGAAAAAACAACCTAAGTTACTACACAGTCATATAAGAAGAAAAATGTCGGTGAACGACCAAGTGACAAGACTAAGGAAGACAGAGGGGGCATATACTGAAAGTGACAAGGAAATCTGCGAGGCACTGAATGCCAGTTTCCATGGAGTGTTCACTACCGAGCCTGAGCAGCTCCCATTGTTGGAAGGGGTTACCCTAGATGAAAGACTATCAGATATAGAGGTGACAGCAGAGGAGGTAATGAAACAGTTGACAACTCTAGATGCAACTAAAGCAGTTGGACCAGACAAAGTATCACCGTGGATACTAAAAGAAGCAGCACAGGCCCTCAGCGTGCCTCTGGCAATGATCTTTAATGAGTCACTTATGTCAGGAGAATTGCCCAGTTGCTGGAAGAAGGCAAATGTCGTGCCGATCTTCAAGAAAGGAGATAGGGAGGAGGCACTTAACTACAGACCTGTATCACTGACAAGCATCCCCTGTAAAATACTGGAAAGAATAATTAGGCTACGACTGGTTGCACACCTGGAGAACATTAGGTTTGTGAACAAACATCAACATGGGTTCTGGACAGGGAAATCGTGCCTAACAAACCTTCTGGAATTCTATGATAAAATAACGAGGATAAGACAGGACAGAGATGGTTGGGCAGACTGCATATTTCTGGACTGCCAAAAAGCCTTTGATACAGTACCGCACATGAGACTGCTGTTCAAGCTCGAGAGGCAGGCGGGGGTGGGGGGAAAGGTCCTAGAATGGATAAGGAACTACCTAACAGGAAGGAGCCAAAGAGTTACGGTAAGGGGCGAGAAGTCGGACTGGCGAACAGTAACAAGTGGAGTACCACAAGGATCGGTGCTGGGACCAATTCTATTTCTTGTATATGTTAACGACATGTTTACAGGCGTAGAGTCCTACATGTCGATGTTTGCGGATGATGCAAAGTTGATGAGAAGAGTTGTGACAGATGAGGATTGCAGGATCCTCCAAGAGGACCTGAACAGATTGCAGAGATGGTCAGAGAAATGGCTACTAGAATTCAACACGAGCAAATGTAAAGTTATGGAAATGGGACTAGGAGATAGGAGACCAAAGGGACAGTACACAATGAAGGGGGAACAGCCTACCTGTAACGACGCGTGAAAGAGACCTGGGGGTGGACGTAACACCTAATCTATCTCCTGAGGCACATATTAATAGGATAACGACAGCAGCGTACTCTACACTGGCAAAAGTTAGAACATCATTCAGAAACCTAAGTAAGGAGGCATTTAGGGCGCTTTACACTGCCTACGTAAGGCCAGTCTTAGAGTATGCCGCCTCATCATGGAGTCCCCATCGGAAGAAGCATATAATGAAACTGGAAAAGGTTCAGAGGTTTGCAACGAGACTCGTCCCAGAGCTACGAGGGATGGGGTATGAAGAGCGCCTGAGGGAACTGTGCCTTACGACACTAGAAAGAAGAAGGGAGAGGGGGGACATGATAGGAACGTATAAGATACTCAGAGGAATTGACAGAGTGGACATAGACGAAATGTTCACACGGAATAGTAACAGAACGAGAGGACATGGATGGAAGCTTGAAACTCAGATGAGTCACAGAGATGTTAGGAAGTTTTCTTTTAGCGTGAGAGTAGTGGGGAAATGGAATGCACTTCAGGAACAGGTTGTGGAAGCAAATACTATTCATAATTTTAAAACCAGGTATGATAGGGAAATGGGACAGGAGTCATTGCTGTAAACAACCGATGCTCGAAAGGCGGGATCCAAGAGTCAATGCTCGATCCTGCAAGCACATATAGGTGAGTACATATAGGTGAGTACACACACACACACACACACTCACTCACTCACTCACTCACTCACTCACTCACTCACTCACTCACTCACTCACTCACTCACACACACACTCCTAGTCTCTACCAGCCTTGCACCTTAAGCACACAAGACATATTTAAAACACTCGAACATAGTTTTAAATCACATACATATATAAATATGTGGCAGCTTAAAAACAAGGCTCGAATGTTTATTTCTCGTTAAATACAAAATGAACATGCGAAAATGCACAGTGACACCCACAATAGCATAATGCATCACGGGGAAGATCTTTGGAGCAGACACGATCAAACTCGTTGAGTAATATTTGATACATGTACTCACGTGGCACCAATTATGTCATGAATTTGTAATTTGTATTACCTGGTTGATACCTGGTTGATGGGGTTCTGGGAGTTCTTCTACTCCCCAAGCCCGGCCCGAGGCCAGGCTCGACTTGTGAGAGTTTGGTCCACCAGGCTGTATTATAAATCCTTTGATAGTTAATTTAGTAAATTGATTTTGCCTTCATTATTTAAACATTTTATTCTTGAGAATTTTAGTTTTCAGACTTCCATTGGAGTAATGATGTTCTGGGCTGCTGATTTTTGCACTCGCCTGATATATATATATATATATATATATATATATATATATATATATATATATATATATATATATATATATTATATATATATATATATATATATATATATATATATATATATATATATATATATATATATATATATATATTGGTGTATACTGGCAGCAGGTTTTCTTTCAAACATGTTTCATTGAATATGACCGCATATTCTGTATTTATTATTTTCTGGTTTAGGGCTTCTATCCCTCTAACTATTTTCTTAGCATCAGGGCTTAATTGAAATAGGAGTTCTCCAAAACTCATTTTCGTACTTTTAAGGTGAAGAAAAGAAGTGATTTACTGTAGAGTGTATTACACTTATTTGTATAATTTGCACGACGTTTCGAACCTCCATGGTTCATTCTCAAGTGAACAGATCTTACAATACTAGTTGATTTTATACCCGCATTAGGTCAGGTGAAAACATGGGGGGATACATAAGGGATAAACATAGGGGCTGCAGAAGGCTTATTGGCCCATACGAGGCATCTCCTATCTAAACACAAAGATTAATCCAGTGTAATTGGCCTGTCCAATAAGCCTTCTGCAGCCCCTATGTTTATCCCTTATGTATCCCCCCATGTTTTCACCTTCATTGTATTATCACCTGACCTAATGCGGGTATAAAATCAACTAGTATTGTAAGATCTGTTCACTTGAGAATGAACCATGGAGGTTCGAAACGTCGTGCAAATTATACAAATAAGTGTAATACACTCTACAGTAAATCACTTCTTTTCTTCACCTTAAAAGTACGAAAATGAGTTTTGGAGAACTCCTATTTCAATTAAGCCCTGATGCTAAGAAAATAGTTAGAGGGATAGAAGCCCTAAACCAGAAAATAATAAATACAGAATATGCGGTCATATTCAATGAAACATATATATATATATATATATATATATATATATATATATATATATATATATATATATATATATATATATATATATATATATATATATATATTGCAATACACAAATAACTAGTTATGCCCCAATTAGGACATTATTCTTTACTGTTAGAACGTAACGTAAGTGGTTATGTTAGAACGCAAGTGAAAGGGAGAGGGAAGTGCGTGGTCGTTCAAACACTAAGTGAGATCAGCTTGGAATGTCGCCCTACAGGTGACATGTTTGTGGCTTGGTTCGTACACACACACCCCTAACAGGAGGAGAAATGTCTTAATTAATTTGATTATGCGTAATGAATTACACTGCAAATACAGTGGTCGTGTCTATATAGGTCCAGATGGCTTCTTTACTAGTCAGCAATATACAGGAAAGTGCAGGCGAAAGCTGTACGCTAGCTCAGTCACCTTGACTAAAAACCTGACTGAGAGTGGACGGGTCGTGTTTTTTGTCTGCAATTCCGCAAGGTACTTCGCTGGTCCCTGCTTCATCACCTCCTGGCGCGATATTAATATGTTGCTACGTAAAAATTTCGTGATATGTTACTGAACTTTCACAAGTTGTAGTTACAGCTTTGTGACGAGTTTGTCGGGTGTGTGGGGGCCACTTTTAGGACAGGCGAAGGTAAGGCAAGGCTTCGAAGTGTTGGTACAAGACTTCCACTAAAGGTCACAACTCTGAAATGTTAAGATGGGGTCACATTGTAGGTCGTGTGTAATCTGTGCCCTTTACCACAGATGGACCGGGTCAGGGGAACATTAGGTAAGGTACCAAATACATTTTCTATAACGGTACATTGGTTATTCAGCCCGTTAGTGTAACGCGCAATGGGCATTTGTTCTGTAGTGATGTGTGTTGGGGTTTAATGATGAGATTTCATGACGGGTCTTGTTAGAAAAGTGTCAAGGTATTGCACTGTCACCGGTACCCTTTGGTCTGCGCCATTGTACAAAAGTCTGGAAAGGTCAACAGCAGCAGCAGCAGCTCTGAAGCAACTGATCCAAATGTTACTTGGGAGAGGCCCTCTCGGTCCCTAACCTAGCAATGCTAACTTAGAAAGTTGGACTCTACAGACTGGGGGAGGCGAGCAGGACGAAGCCCTCGTGCATCTTACCTGTATGGCTGAGGTCAACATGCTGTATTGAGAGACATTAATATCATTTTTAGGACACATTAAATCACTGTCAAATACGCAACAGTTGGAAAAACGCCAAATAGTCCACTGTTTTTGAGTACGTCTCGTTTTTCTTCTAAGAGTATTGTAATTTGCCCAGACGCTGGGTTATACCAAGCCTATGTGTGTATATCACGAAAATAAACACGTGATTAAAAATGTGACAGTGTCAGACCACGGAGGAAAAATGAAACAGGAATTTCCTTAAGTACTTTCGTATATTAATACATCTTCAGAAGGAGACAAGACAATACATCCTTCTTCTGAAGTTGTATTAATATACGAAAGTACTTAATTAAGGAAATTCCTGTTTCAATTTTCCTCCGTGGTCTGACACTGTCACCAAGCCTATATATAGTCTATATTAGTCATTTTCTTGTCTGACATTACTTTAAATCTTCATTAAATTTCTTGATTGCTTTGAACATGATCAATTAACTTAGAGCTGGGTAAACGGTCTGTTGACATATTTGGCAGGATACATCTCTATGGCGATAGAAAGAATGGACGCAAATGCAAAAAACTCAAAAAAAATTTGTATAATGGCGCGTTCAAAAATAGAACTCTTATGTTCGGACGAAACAATATATGTTTTATTGGCCACAAATTCAATAGTCTTGTAAGTGTTGAGATACTGGTAGTTTTATAACTAAATTAATATAATAATAATTTCTTCGTATCTGTAGTGTAAAATAATTATATGATTTGGCTTACATAATTATTAACATCGTAGCCCAGACCAGAGCTGTGATAGAACTATCGAACTATGGTATTTATCGTGAGTTAGCATGCATTGTGTTATATAGAAATCATCGTTACAAAAATGATGTTTGTCGACATAGAAAGGTCAGGGCTGGTAACGGTGTGAGGTCACTGTACCGGGGACGGTGATGGTGCGGTGAGTGGAAGGTCAGACCTTTGTGATATAGTGACACCACAGTTCAAGGTTTGGACCAGGGGGCCAGATTCACGAAGCAGTTACGCAAGCACTTACGAACCTGGGGCCAGATTCACGAAGCAGTTACGCAAGTACTTACGAACGTATGCCTCTTTCCTCAATCTTTGACGCCTTTGGTTACATTTATGAAACAGTTTATAAGCGTAAAAATGCCTCAATCAACTGTTGTTATTGTTATAAACAGCCTCCTGTTTATAACAATATAAACGGAGGCTCATTAACTGTTTAATGATTGTAAACAAAGCCGCCGAAGATTGAGAAAAGATGTGCAGGTTCGTAAGTGCTTGCGTAACTGCTTCGTGAATCTGGCCCCAGGTTCGTAAGTGCTTGCGTAACTGCTTCGTGAATCTGGCCCCAGGTTCGTAAGTGCTTGCGTAACTGCTTCGTGAATCTGGCCCCAGGTTCGTAAGTGCTTGCGTAACTGTTTCCTGAATCTGGCCCCAGGTTCGTAAGTGCTTGCGTAACTGCTTCGTGAATCTGGCCCCAGGTTCGTAAGTGCTTGCGTAACTGCTTCGTGAATCTGGCCCCAGGTTCGTAAGTGCTTGCGTAACTGCTTCGTGAATCTGGCCCCAGGTTCGTAAGTGCTTGCGTAACTGCTTCGTGAATCTGGCCCCAGGTTCGCAAGTGCTTGCGTAACTGCTTCGTGAATCTGGCCCCAGGTTCGTAAGTGCTTGCGTAACTGCTTCGTGAATCTGGCCCCAGGTTCGTAAGTGCTTGCGTAACTGCTTCGTGAATTTGGCCCCAGGTTCGTAAGTGCTTGCGTAACTGCTTCGTGAATCTGGCCCCAGATTCGTAAGTGCTTGCGTAACTGCTTCGTGAATCTGGCCCCTGGCAGCCGGCAGAGCGTCATGTGTCGACACTTTTGGGGTGTTGGTGTGACTTTTCAAGTGTAATATACAAGTTATATTACTGTTATTTTATATCTGGATAACGAGGCTTTCGTGGGATGCCTGGCCTTGATTCCTAGGATTGATTTCTTCGCGGCCGGTCTCTGATTAGGTCTAGTTATTAGACTGATTAGTTTATTGGTTGAGTAGGTTCTCTCTCTTGAACGCCGCCACGGATGGGCTAGTTATGCTCCTTACATTTAAGAGGGAATCGGACCCTTGATCCTTATATAATTGTCTCGTAAGAGCAACATTGCACTCAGATTTTGCAATACCGCTGTTGTGCATATTGGAATATATGTACATATATGTTGTGCATATATTCCTTACAAGACCTGCTGGTCTTGTAAGGAATATAGTGGACAAGGCGAGCGTTGTGTTCGTGTAGAGTATGTTGTGCAACCTTGCAATGTTGACTGCAAGGGTAAATGACGCCTTTGTTTCCATACGTTTAAGCTTCATGCGTTTTTTGGTCAATTATTCTATGTAATTGGACAGGTCTGTTTTCTAAAAGAAGTTCCGGACCAACCGGGCTGTGGTGGGTATGTGGGCCTGAGGGCCTGGTTGATGGGGTTCTGGGAGGTCTTCTACTCCCCAAGTCCGGCCCGAGGCCAGGCTTGACTTGTGAGAGTTTGGTCCACCAGGCTGTTGCTTGGAACGGCCCGCAGGCCCACATACCCACCACAGCCCGGTTACGCTCCAAGCAACAGCCTGGTGGACCAAACTCTCACAAGTCAAGCCTGGCCTCGGGCCGAGCTTGGGGAGTAGATGAACTCCCAGAACCCCATCAACCAGGTATCAATCAGGTCAGTATGCGACATCCTCGCTTCTTGCTGGGTCGACGTTCGATCCAAGTGGTCTTAGAGGAATGGCTACCATTAAAATTCAAAACTAAAATTTGTTACTCAAGAGTCTATGTGTACAAAGTCTACATGAGATTAATGTGCAATTGAATGTACAGGAGTTATACTAATGAAGGCGCCGGTGGCTGAGCGGACAGAACACTGGACGCGTGATCCTGTGGTCCCGGGTTCGATCCCAGGCGCCGGCGAGAAACGATGGACAGAGTTTCTTTCACCCCGATGCCCCTGTTACCTAGCAGTAAATAGGTACCTGGGAGTTAGTCAGCTGTCACGGGCAGCTTCCTGGGGGTGGAGGCCTGGTCGAGGACCGGGCTGCGGGGACACTAAAGCCCCGAAATCATCTCAAGATAACCTCAAGATTAGGAAGGCTCTAGTATGCAATGCGTTTCGGGCATTCCTTCACTCCATCGTAATATCTCATCTCTGGATGAACCTTACGACTAAACCTCCTGTATCTGAAACGCCTGTTCTTAACTAGCTCAGTTTTATTACTAGAGTTTGCAATGAAAACGTTTACAAATAAACTATTTTGCACTTTTTTGCGTCTACAAATAAACTATTTTGCACTTTTTTGCGTCTACAAATAAACTATTTTGCACTTTTTTGCGTCTACAAATAAACTATTTTGCACTTTTTTGCGTCTACAAATAAACTATTTTGCACTTTTTTGCGTCTACAAATAAACTATTTTGCACTTTTTTGCGTCTACAAATAAACTATTTTGCACTTTTTTGCTCCATATCTTGCATCATGAGAACCATCTTTTTGTTATGCTAAATCATTTTGCATATTAATAAAGTAATCACGTACCTTCTGTTGAGAGGATGGAGGCAGCAAGGTTAATACCGCGTGGGATTATGTGGTGGACAAATTGCCTGCGTCTGGGGTCTGGGGTAATAGAGCTTCCTGACGGTTTATTTCTACAAAAAAACAATTAAATTCAATTTTTTATGTCAATTTTATACATTTTGGTTTGATATAATGTGAAAGTTGCTTATACTCGTTTTAAGTGATTGATGAGACGAGAATAAGAATTCTTAAGAGTAATGAATGGATTCATGCTCCTGTTATTACCTCTAGATGAATGCAAGCCATATGTATGTAGAGCCATATGTATGTAGAGCCATATGTATGTAGAGCCATATGTATGTAGAGCCATATGTATGTAGAGCCATATGTATGTAGAGCCATATGTATGTAGAGCCATATATATGTAGAGCCATATGTATGTAGAGCCATATGTATGTAGAGCCATATGTATGTAGAGCCATATGTATGTAGAGCCATATGTATGTAGAGCCATATGTATGTAGAGCCATATATATGTAGAGCCATATGTATGTAGAGCCATATGTATGTAGAGCCATATGTATGTAGAGCCATATGTATGTAGAGCCATATATATGTAGAGCCATATATATGTAGAGCCATATGTATGTAGAGCCATATGTATGTAGAGCCATATGTATGTAGAGCCATATGTATGTAGAGCCATATGTATGTAGAGCCATATGTATGTAGAGCCATATGTATGTAGAGCCATATGTATGTAGAGCCATATGTATGTAGAGCCATATGTATGTAGAGCCATATATATGTAGAGCCATATGTATGTAGAGCCATATGTATGTAGGAATATTACTTCTGTTATTTATCTTCCCAGTGTATCCTCCCCCAGAGTGAGATTGTTCTTCTCATAACTTGTTTCTGTTCATGTATCGACTTTACCTGGTTGATACCTGGTTGATGGGGTTCTGGGAGTTCTTCTACTCCCCAAGCCCGGCCCGAGGCCAGGCTCGACTTGTGAGAGTTTGGTCCACCAGGCTGTTGCTTGGAGCGGCCTGCAGGCCTACATATACCTGGTTGATGGGGTTCTGGGAGTTCTTCTACTCGCCAAGCCCGGCCCGAGGCCAGGCTTAACTTGTGAGAGTTTGGTCCACCAGGCTGTTGCTTGGAGCGGCCCGCAGGCTCACATGTACCTGGTTGATGGGGTTCTGGGAGTTCTTCTACTCCCCAAGCCCGGCCCGAGGCCAGGCTCGACTTGTGAGAGTTTGGTCCACCAGGCTGGTGCTTGGAGCGGCCCGCAGGCCTACATATACCTGGTTGATGGGGTTCTGGGAGTTCTTCTACTCCCCAAGCCCGGCCCGAGGCCAGGCTTGACTTGTGAGAGTTTGGTCCACCAGGCTGGTGCTTGGAGCGGCCCCCAGGCCCACATATACCTGGTTGATGGGGTTCTGGGAGTTCTTCTACTCCCCAAGCCCGGCCCGAGGCCAGGCTTGACTTGTGAGAGTTTGGTCCACCAGGCTGTTGCTTGGAGCGGCCCGCAGGCCCACATATACCTGGTTGATGGGGTTCTGGGAGTTCTTCTACTCCCCAAGCCCGGCCCGGGGCCAGGCTTGACTTGTGAGAGTTTGGTCCACCAGGCTGTTGCTTGGAGCGGCCCGCAGGCCCACATACCCACCACAGCCCGGTTGGTCCGGCACTCCTTGGAGGAATAAATCTAGTTTCCTCTTGAAAATGTCCACGGTTGTTCCGGCAATATTTCTTATACTTGCTTAAGAAACTTTGAAGAACGTTATCCATTTAGCAGTTGACAGATTATTATTGTTGCAATTTGGAGGCTCATAATTGGTAATTTTGTGTGGAAGTGCAGCGTTTGTGTCGTGTATTTGTTTTATTTCACGTACATACTAATTTTGCCAACGCAAAAGGAATTTAACATCGTAACATCGTAGAAGGAATTAAGGAATTTAAGGAATTTTTTAAGGAATTAAGTAATTTTCATCGTTAAAGAATTTAACATCGTAACATCGTAGAAGGAATTTAACATCGTAACATCGTAGAAGGAATTTAACATCGTAACATCGTAGAAGGAATTTAACATCGTAACATCGTAGAAGGAATTTAACATCGTAACATCGTAGAAGGAATTTAACATCGTAACATCGTAGAAGGAATTTAACATCGTAACATCGTAGAAGGAATTTAACATCGTAACATCGTAGAAGGAATTTAACATCGTAACATCGTAGAAGGAATTTAACATCGTAACATCGTAGAAGGAATTTAACATCGTAACATCGTAGAAGGAATTTAACATCGTAACATCGTAGAAGGAATTTAACATCGTAACATCGTAGAAGGAATTTAACATCGTAACATCGTAGAAGGAATTTAACATCGTAACTAATAGTTAACGGATGAATGGTATATTAAACCTACTGAGGTTTAATTTCCTGTACTGTTATATTCCTTCTTTTGCCATGGGCAATGCGTGTCCAGGAGACTTGATTCTCCCCCGAAAGGAACAGTTTTATTCATACGTTTATTTCAAGAGTCCAGCGCAGGATTTTCACCCGCACCACGTTCTTGGTGAGGTGGTTTATGCCCTGCGTGTTCTCTCTCGCGTGACTTCATCCCTGCTGGACTTGTCCAAGTGTGGAGGAGTTCTTGGGTCTATAGTGGAACGCTTCAGTTCTTCCCTGGTGGTAGCCTAATGCTGCCTTATAACTCGCTTTAATTCTTCAATGGTGGTAGCCTAATGCTGCCTTATAACTCGCTTTAATTCTTCAATGGTGGTAGCCTAATGCTGCCTTATAACTCGCTTTAGTTCTTCCCTGGTGGTAGCCTAATGCTGCCCTTATAACTCGCTTTAGTTCTTCCCTGGTGGTAGCCTAATGCTGCCCTTATAACTCGCTTTAGTTCTTCCCTGGTGGTAGCCTAATGCTGCCCTTATAACTCGCTTTAATTCTTCAATGGTGGTAGCCTGATACTGCCCTTATAACTCGCTTTAGTTCTTCCCTGGTGGTAGCCTGATACTGCCCTTATAACTCGCTTTAGTTCTTCCCTGGTGGTAGCCTGATACTGCCTTATAACTCGCTTTAGTTCTTCCCTGGTGGTAGCCTGATACTGCCTTATAACTCACTTTAATTCTTCCCTGGTGGTAGCCTGATACTGCCTTATAACTCGCTTTAGTTCTTCCCTGGTGGTAGCCTGATACTGCCTTATAACTCGCTTTAATTCTTCAATGGTGGTAGCCTGATACTGCCTTATAACTCACTTTAATTCTTCCCTGGTGGTAGCCTGATACTGCCTTATAACTCGCTTTAATTCTTCAATGGTGGTAGCCTGATACTGCCTTATAACTCGCTTTAATTCTTCAATGGTGGTAGCCTGATACTGCCTTATAACTCACTTTAATTCTTCCCTGGTGGTAGCCTGATACTGCCTTATAACTCGCTTTAATTCTTCAATGGTGGTAGCCTGATACTGCCTTATAACTCACTTTAATTCTTCCCTGGTGGTAGCCTGATACTGCCCTTATAACTCGCTTTAGTTCTTCCCTGGTGGTAGCCTGATACTGCCTTATAACTCGCTTTAATTCTTCCCTGGTGGTAGCCTGATACTGCCTTATAACTCGTTTCAGTTCTTCCCTAGTGGTAGCCTGATACTGCCTTTATAACTTGCTTCAGTTCTTCCCTGGTGGTAGCCTAATATTACGCTTATAACTCGCTTCAGTTCTTCCCTGGTGGTAGCCTAATATTACCCTTATAACTCGCTTCAGTTCTTCCCTGGTGGTAGCCTAATATTACCCTTATAACTCGCTTCAGTTCTTCCCTGGTGGTAGCCTAATATTACCCTTATAACTCGCTTCAGTTCTTCCCTGGTGGTAGCCTAATATTACCCTTATAACTCGCTTCAGTTCTTCCCTGGTGGTAGTCTAATACTGCCCTTATAACTCGCATTCATATCAATTGAGCAACTTGTGTGAGCAGCTCTTCGTGGCAGACACATTTGGGAATATTGTGCCACTGAAAGTACTGTGACAAGAGTATCGTGTTAATGGGTTTTGTGAATGTTGGTGGGGACGAGGCTAGCGTGCTCGCGTTGCTGTTAGTGTCTGGCACGTTGTTGGGGCGGACACTGTTCCAGCTGCCAGTCCTGGGAGCCAGGCGAGTGCCAGCCTCCAGGCACTGTTAACGAGATGCACTTGAGATGTGATCAAACAGTGAGATGGAACCTTAGTTGAAGTTGCAGGCGACGAGTCACAATAACGTGGCTAAAGTATGTTAACCAAACCACACACTAAAAGGTGAAGGGACGACGACGTTTCGGTCCGTCCTGGACCATTCGACAATCGACTTGAGAATGGTCCAGGACGGACCGAAACTTCGTCGTCCCTTCACCTTCTAGTGTGTGGTCTGGTTAACTTAGTTGAAGTTATTTACTCCGTATTATTGCAATGCCAATATAATGTTTAGAAATGATATAATCAAAAATAATATTTCACAGTATAATACTTAAGTTACATGGCTTAAGATATGAGTATATCAGGTGTAGGAGAGGTCAGGTGAGAGTTGGGGGTGGTGTTGGTGTAGGTCAGGTGGGTGTGGGGGTGGTCAAGAGGTCGGGACTGCTGGTGTGGAACCTGGCCGTGGTGGTGACCTCCTGCCATTTTGCCTGAGAGAAACCTCGGCTCCAGCTCTCGTTCCTTGCCTACTCGCATCTCCAGTGTTCACCCAGTTGTCTGGCCCAATTTTTCCTTTGCTTTGGCGGGAAGATGTAAGAGACGTGACTTCTGAAGAGGTAAGGGATGAAAGGAACTTGGTATGAGAGGAGGCAGGAGATTAGTCCAAATGGAGAGGAATGGTATAAGAATTAAGAACCTCTTATGAAGAGAAATGAAGAAACTCGAGTCTTCTCAAGAAAGGCTGAAGTATACAAATAAGGGTATTGCCTTTTCCCATGTTTCCCACTACGCTCCTCCGCCTCTCTCCCATTCTATTTATCTCGCTGTTTACACGTCTGCCATCACATACACAGCCTCGCTCCTGTGCCAGGTAAGTCCACTAGGGGCTCACCATAGCCCGTGCTACTTGGAACTTTTGTTCTGAGTAGCTGAATCTAACACAACAACAACGTCTGCCGTTCTCTCTTTTACATGGGCTCACTTCCCTTCACACGCCTTCCCGATGGTAATTCTTCCCGCCCCGGGGGCTGGGGCGGTGATTTAGGCCACGTGATTCACCAATCGATCTCGTTAATCCTTCACAGATTGACCGTCTCTCCCTTAATGTACCCGATGCCATCTCTCTCTCTCTTTTTCTTTTTTTTTCTCTCTCTCTTTCTCTTTCTCTCTCTCTTTCTCTCTTTTTCTCTTTCTCTCTTTTTCTCTCTCTTTCTCTCTCTCTCTCTCTCTCTCTCTCTCTCTCTCTCTCTCTCTCTCTCTCTCTCTCTCTCTCTCTCTCTCTCTGTCTCTCTCTCACACACATATTCATATATATACTTTTCTTTGAAAAGCGCGTTCCTTAACCGCTTGTGAAGGCTTTCTACATTGAATTAAAAAGGTACACACATTAAAATTCTTCTTATGCCAAGGCTAGTTCCCTCGTCGCCGGGTCAGTGGTAATTGAAGGAAATAACGATGCCAGGATTATTTGTCATGTCAAGTCAGACGTTAAACGCACCAACCAGGTCGTGAGAGCTTTGGATGACTCCAGAACACAAGGCGTTGGGGCCACGTGCCTTTGAAGGTCTTACGGGGGCCATGGTTTATCATGGGCTGCTCACCGAGTTGTGCTTGCGGGGGGGTTGAGCTTCGGGGGATTTTAGTTCCGTCGCTCGACCGTCATTCTACTGGTGTACAGATTTCTGAGCTTGTGTGT
>NC_091242.1:1432136-1437136 GCF_040958095.1 Procambarus clarkii | reverse complement strand
GAGCGGGGCAAGTAGCACGGGCTATAGTGAGCCCGTAGTGGACTTCCCTGGCACAGGGGCGGGGCAAGTAGCACGGGCTATGGTGAGCCCGTAGTGGACTTACTTGGCACAGGAGCGGGGCAAGTAGTACGGGCTATGGTGAGCCCGTAGTGGACTTACCTGGCACGGGAGCGGGGCAAGTAGCACGGGCTATGGTGTGCCCGTAGTGGACTTGGCACAGGAGCGGGGCAAGTAGTACGGGCTATGGTGTGCCCGTAGTGGACTTACCTGGGCACAGGAGCGGGGCAAGTAGCACGGGCTATGGTGAGCCCGTAGTGGACTTCCCTGGCACAGGAGCGGGGCAAGTAGCACGGGCTATGGTGAGCCCGTAGTGGACTTCCCTGGCACGGGAGCGGGGCAAGTAGCACGGGCTATGGCGAGCCCGTAGTGGACTTCCCTGGCTCAGGAGCGGGGCAAGTAGCACGGGCTATGGTGAGCCCGTAGTGGACTTCCCTGGCTCAGGAGCGGGGCAAGTAGCACGGGCTATGGTGAGCCCGTAGTGGACTTCCCTGGCACAGGAGCGGGGCAAGTAGCACGGGCTATGGCGAGCCCGTAGTGGACTTACCTGGCTCAGGAGCGGGGCAAGTAGCACGGGCTATGGCGAGCCCGTAGTGGACTTCCCTGGCACAGGAGCGGGGCAAGTAGCACGGGCTATGGCGAGCCCGTAGTGGACTTCCCTGGCACAGGAGCGGGGCAAGTAGCACGGGCTATGGCGAGCCCGTAGTGGACTTCCCTGGCTCAGGAGCGGGGCAAGTAGCACGGGCTATGGCGAGCCCGTAGTGGACTTCCCTGGCTCAGGAGCGGGGCAAGTAGCACGGGCTATGGCGAGCCCGTAGTGGACTTCCCTGGCACAGGAGCGGGGCAAGTAGCACGGGCTATGGCGAGCCCGTAGTGGACTTCCCTGGCTCAGGAGCGGGGCAAGTAGCACGGGCTATGGCGAGCCCGTAGTGGACTTCCCTGGCTCAGGAGCGGGGCAAGTAGCACGGGCTATGGCGAGCCCGTAGTGGACTTCCCTGGCTCAGGAGCGGGGCAAGTAGCACGGGCTATGGCGAGCCCGTAGTGGACTTCCCTGGCTCAGGAGCGGGGCAAGTAGCACGGGCTATGGCGAGCCCGTAGTGGACTTCCCTGGCTCAGGAGCGGGGCAAGTAGCACGGGCTATGGCGAGCCCGTAGTGGACTTCCCTGGCTCAGGAGCGGGGCTGTGTGAGGGTGAGCAGAGAGCCTTTGGTTATATGTTTCGTACCAGGGATGTGCTGAGATCGGATTTTTTTTTTATTCTCGTCCTCCACCCTCCAATGTTCTTTTTTTTTTTGTATGTCGTGTTCCCAACCCTTCATTCATTTTGTACTTCATCTTGCAATTTATTTATCTCTCTCTCTCTCTTCCCTTGATTCTAAATGTCATATCAAAATCTAAAACGTGTTCCACTTTCCTCACTCCTCACCGCCCTTTTCTATTTTCCTTATTCATGGTTTTGTCTTCGTCTCCTCTCCCTTTCCTACTTCCCTTCTCCCTTTCCTACTTCCCTTCTCCATTTCCTACTTCCCTTCTCCCTTTCCTACTTCCCTTCTCCCTTTCCTACATCCCTTCTCCCATTCCTACTTCCCTTCTTCCTTTCCTACTTCCCTTCTTCCTTTCCTACTTCCCTTCTTCCTTTCCTACTTCCCTTCTTCCTTTCCTACTTCCCTTCTTCCTTTCCTACTTCCCTTCTTCCTTTCCTACTTCCCTTCTCCCTTTCCTACTTCCCTTCTCCCGTTCGTCCCATTTTCCTCTACCTTTATTCTTTCCTCCCGCTATTCTCCCTTTACTCACGCGCTCCTCATTTTTGTTTATTAAAGAGAGACATTTAAATTAAGTTTATATTCATATGGCCGACGTGTTCTCGCGAACGGAGAAATATCAACAGAAAACGATGAATGGGTTAACATGTGATGATAATGGCGAGCGTGCTTCCTTGCTTCTTAAATATTTCAGTGTGAAACGTGCTTCTCTACACAATCTTGAGATGTTATCTTGACATGATTTCGGGGCTTTAGTGTCCCCGCGGCCCGGTCCTCGACCAGGCCTCCACCCCCAGGAAGCAGCCCGTGACAGCTGACTAACACCCAGGTACCTATTTTACTGCTAGGTAACAGGGGCATCAGGGTGAAAGACACTGCCCAATGTTTCTCGCCGGCGCCTTAGATCGAACCCAGGACCACAGGATCACAAGTCCAGCGTGCTGTCCGCTCGGCCGACCGGCTCCACAAGTATTCAAATCCCCCCCAGCCTACTGAACAAATCCACAAGGGCCGTGACGAGGATTCGAACCTGCGTCCGGGAGCATCCCAGACACTGCCTTAAGCCTACTGGTTCTAAATCTGCACACATAGAAATGGCTCTATACGAAGAAGCAAACCTTACCTTACCTTTGGAGGCCTGGTCGACGACCGGGCCGCGGGGACGCTAAGCCCCGGAAGCACCTCAAGGTAACCTTATCTTATCTTGTGATGGTTCCGAGGATCAACGTCCTCACTAGCCGCCCCACTTCTAGGCATTCAAAATTAAACTAAGGCTGTAATTGAATTGAAATTGAAATAAGTTTATTGAGGTAAAATACACACAAAGGGATGAGGTAGCTCAAGCTATTCTCACCCCGTTAAGGCTGTAAGTCATGAGTAAAGATTGCGAACAGTGGCGTCTTAACAACCTGGTTGACCAACCAGGACATTGAATCTCCTGGCGGTAACGTCTATAAGGGTCACGTGTCGGGAGCCTCCGTCGAAGAAGTCAGCGGGAGAGAAGCATATTGCGTAATATAAGATTGTCCTCTCGGGAGGAGTGGGACAAGAGGCTTGACCTACTTCCGGCCCGGCCATGAGGAGGTGGTTGAAGAGATGAGATGGTGGGGGGGGGGAGGGGGGAGCTGGTGAAGGAAGGAATAGGGGGGGGAAGACTGAGAAAGGGATTTTACGGCGTTTGCTGAAAAGGTGCTTTTGGTCTTTGTGGCAAGTAAGGTGGGTCAAGCCTTCCAGGACGGAAAACTGTCACGAATACCCGGATCAGAAAACTGGGCCACATACCAGGGCAGGAAACTGGGTCGCCTTATAGCAGGGCAGAAAACTCGGTCGCGTCTACCGGGGCAGAAAACTGGGTCGCGTCTACCGGGGGCAGAAAACTGGGTCGCGTTATAGCAGGGCAGAAAACTGGGTCGCGTCTACCGGGGCAGAAAACTGGGTCGCGTCTACCGGGGCAGAAAACTGGGTTGCGTCTACCGGGGCAGGAAACTGGGTCGCGTCTACCGGGACAGCAAACTGGGTCGCGTCTACCGGGGCAGAAAACTGGGTCGCATCTACCGGGGCAAAAAACTGGGTCGCGTCTACCGGGGCAGGAAACTGGGTCGCGTCTACCGGGACAGCAAACTGGGTCGCGTCTACCGGGAAAACTGGGTCATGTGTACTGGGAGGGAGCCCACACCAGGGCGGATAAGCCAGGTCATGCGTTATGATGCGTATGTCAGGTCATTACGCCAGCGATCTTTACCACTGAACCACGTCGGGGTTTCATAAGCTAAATGGAGAAGGATGATGTATTGTGATTGCGGGAGAGACGAGAGGAGAGGGAGGGAGGGAATGGAAGAATAATGGAGAAGAAGGAAGACATGAGAGAATACTGGAGAGAGAGTAAGAGGTAATAAAGGTTTAATGGCGGGTTAAACCAAATAATCATGAAGGGGGGGGGGGGCTTTTAACCCTGTTCCTAGCCCGTTCTCGTCAGCGTCCACAACGTCATGAAACTGTCGTACTAAAATCTCTATAACCTTCCAGAGGATCCATGAACAGAAAACGGGCCCGTGTCAATTTCGCGGGCCCGCTACCATTTTCTAGCGCGACAGATTTTTTGGGGGATTAAGTAAAGTTTGCTTCAAAATGATACGTGCTATTAGGAGGAAGAGTTGAATCATCACAAGGTGGATAGACAGTAGATAAGTTCTATCACGGGGGATTGAGAGAAAATGTGACATTTGTTGTTGACCAGACCACACACTAGAAGGTGAAGGGACGACAACGTTTCAAGGTCCGTCCTGGACCATTCTCAAGTAGATTCTTCAGCCACGTTATTGTGACTCATAGCCTGTGATATTTGTTACTGAGGCGAGAAAGGTGAGTAATTTAGCCTGTCAAGTTGCGTATAGTGTTTTGATTACCTAATTAGCATGTGGGGGGGGGGGGAGGGGGGTTACAAAATAATTGTTCAGTATTCTCGTGTCGTCGTCGTTAACTTTTTGCGGCTGTCGTTCCTGGTTCCTTAAGCTTCCTAAATTTTCTTCAGGCACGTCTGGGATCCTCTTGGACGTAGGTTCGAACCCTCATCACGGCCCTTGTGGATTTGTTCCTAAATTCTCGCCTGTGTGTTTCCTGGTGTTTCCCTTACCAACACAGCGAGGTGTACCTCCGCTTGTTGGTGTATAGACAGAGTTTACTTTGGCTCTGGGCAATGTTCTTGGCTAAAGTATACTTACTGCTTGGTCAGTAAACTCTCGTAATGGCCTTAATAACACCCCCCCCCCTCTCTCTAGAGGTTGATTGGTCTAAAGCCCAACACTAGACCAAACTGCTGTGCTCTTGAAGGACAGGTTAACAACACAATTGAAATTGGTTACACAAATATATTGTATCCTGGAGGCCTGGTCGAGGACCGGGCCGCGGGGACACTAAAGCCCCGAAATCAACTCAAGATAACCTAACCTACAACCCGGCCCTGCTCTCGTCGTTCGCTGTGCTGCTGACGAAGGTTGTAGACGAGGTTGTAATCACAACTCCTCTTTTGGGTTTTGTGAAGGTGTCGTTTGCTTGTGAGCGGAGAGAGTGAGCGATGGAAGGGTATGGAGTGAGAGGGTAAGAGGGTGATGTCCTGTGAGGGGGATATAGGTAAGAACAGAGGGTGAGAGTAGGGAGGAAGGAAGAATCGAGTGAAAGGAAG
>NC_091242.1:1407136-1427136 GCF_040958095.1 Procambarus clarkii | reverse complement strand
TAAATGTAGACCTTGCAACCATTCAATGGGAGACGGTCTTAAGCGACAAAACTCCCACACAGGGAATAGCTCAACTGACAGCTGAAGCTTACAAGGTCTGCTTGAAGCACGTGCCTGTGAGGAGGGGCAGAAAGATGACCACTCTAGAAAGCGAACGGAGACGACTGTACAGGAGAAGGAAAAAAATAACGGAAATGCTTCGGCAGACACAACTATCACAAGCAAGGAAAACAAGCCTAAGCAGGGAGATTGAGGAAATAGAACAAACGTTGAAGCGATCATATGAGTCTGAGGAAATGGAATTGGAACAGAAAGCTATACAAGAGATAAGGAAAAATCCGAAATATTTTTTCACATACGCAAAATCAAAATCCAAAACCTCGACCAGTATTGGACCGTTAATTACAAATGAAGGTACGTACACAGAGGACAACAAAGAGATTAGTGAAATTCTAAGAAGCCAGTATGAGGCTATGTTTAGCACACCAATAAACAACATGAAAGTTGATGACCCAGACAGCTTCTTTATGAATGACATTCAAGCTGCAGATAATATAACGGATATTACCACAAACTCGGAAGACTTTGAAAGAGAAATTGATAATATGCCTATGCACTCAGCTCCTGGGCCTGACTCATGGAATTCAATATTCATAAAGAAATGTAAAGTACCAGTAGCGAGAGCACTCAGCGTAATATGGAGAAAGAGCCTGGATACAGGGGAGATACCAGCAGCACTTAAATCTGCAGATATAGCTCCGTTGCACAAGGGGGGGAGTAAAGCCTTGGCAAAAAATTATAGGCCAGTTGCACTAACATCACACATAATAAAAGTGTTTGAAAGAGTGATTAGGAATCAAATTTCTAGTTTTATGGAAAACAATGAATTGCACAATCCAGGACAACATGGATTTAGAGCGGGAAGATCCTGTCCGTCACAGTTACTCAACCACTATGACAAAATCACAGAAGCCCTAGAAGAAAAGCAAAATGCAGATGTTGTATACACAGACTTTGCAAAGGTGTTCGACAAATGTGACCATGGGGTGATAGCTCACAAAATGAGGTCAATGGGAATAACTGGAAAAGTAGGACGCTGGATACTCAATTTCCTGTCGAACAGAACACAAAGAGTAACAGTCAATCAGATAAAATCGAGTCCAAGCGATGTTAAAAGCTCTGTACCTCAAGGTACAGTCCTTGCACCGCTACTGTTCCTTATTCTCATATCTGATATAGACAAAAATACACGCCACAGCTTCGTGTCGTCCTTTGCAGATGACACAAAAATCAGCATGAAAATTACCTCTGCTGAAGACATTGAAAAACTACAAGCAGATGTCAACAAAGTTTTTGATTGGGCAGCAGAAAATAACATGATGTTTAACAGTGATAAATTTCAGGTACTCAGGTACGGCAAAAATGAGGATCTGAAACATAATACAGGGTACAAAACACAATCGAATCTTCCCATAGTAGAAAAACAGCATGTCAAGGCTTTGGGAATAATGATGTCCGACGATCTAACGTTTAGGGAGCATAACCAAGCAAATATCGCGTCAGCCAGAAAAATGATCGGATGGATTACGAGAACTTTCAAATCTAGGGATCCCATCACAATGGTTGTACTCTTCAAGTCACTTGTGTTGTCCCGTCTTGAGTACTGCTCAGTACTCACTTCCCCCTTCAGAGCAGGAGAGATTGCTGAAATAGAGGGAATACAGAGAACATATACGGCACGCATAGACGAGATAAAACACCTAAATTATTGGGGTCGTCTCAAAGCTCTCCAAATGTACTCTCTAGAAAGGAGACGAGAGATACAAAATAATATACACATGGAAAATACTGGAGGGTCAGGTCCCAAATCTACACGGTAAAATAACAACGTACTGGAGTGAACGATATGGAAGAAAATGCAAGATTGAACCTGTGAAGAGCAGAGGTGCCATAGGCACAATCAGAGAGCACTGTATAAACATCAGAGGTCCGCGGTTGTTCAACGTCCTCCCAGCGAGCATAAGAAATATTGCCGGAACAACCGTGGACATCTTCAAGAGAAAACTGGACGGTTTTCTAAGAGAAGTTCCGGATCAGCCGGGCTGTGGTGGGTACGTGGCCCTGCGGGCCGCTCCAAGCAACAGCCTGGTGGACCAAACTCTCACAAGTCGAGCCTGGCCTCGGGCCGGGCTTGGGGAGTGGAAGAACTCCCAGAACCCCATCAACCAGGTATCAACCAGGTCAACCAGATGGAATGCACCAGGCAGTGGTATGGTGGAGGCAGACTCCATACAGTTCAAATGTAGATATGATAGTATTTCAAAGAATGTTAATATCACTTTTGTAATCATTTGTAATTGTTTTTCCCTAATGGTTGTTAAATACAGGTGTTGGTTGTCATTATCTTGCACCACTTGGGTTGGACTCTGACAAGCTGGGCTCGTATGGTGGTGAACGGTTGAGCGTTCCTAAAATATTGAGCCTTTTGGGCCTCGGGTTAATATTTGACATAGTTGGGTAGGGGAGCGAGGGAGGGAGGGAGGTATAATGGAGGGACGGAGGGAGGGAGGGAAGGTGCCTACCTGACGGTGACTTGGGAGAAATAAGATCTAGCTCTTTATGTCCCGCCTACTGGACTCCTCCTTCCATTAAGAGTTGTTATTTGATCATTCCCCGATGTTCAAGTACTTTGTGGTGTCTGGCCTTGAGGGTGTGGCTAGAGGTGGCTTCCACCACTCCTGGTTCTTGACTGTTCATGTTCTTGACGTGGTCATGTTTCTTCTAGGCTTGTAACATTTTGTTTCGTCAAGCTGTCTTCGTAGCAGGGAAGGGAAAGGTGCCTCAGTAGAAGAGCGAGGCACTGGGAGAAGAGAGAGAGGGGGGGGGGTGTGGGGGTGTGGGATGAAGGGAGAGCATGAGAAAAGTGTAGGAGGGGCGGAGGTTGAGAGAGTGTGATGGTGGAGAGAGAGAGTGAGTGATGGTAGTGGGGGGTTAAGTGATTGCACCATTGTGGCAAGATTGGCTTCCAGTACAAACTTGTCCACTGAGCCAGGGTGGCTGGTTAGCCTTAAGAGAGAGAGAGAGAGAGAGCAGGGGCTCGCTGCCGCAACAGGCAACACCGATCACCACATTTCAAGATGCTGTCACGCAAATACCGTGACCAGTTTAGGTGTTAAAGCGGGTTCGAATCCCGCATTACACAGTAAGTTTCAAGGTAAAGCTTTGTATTCTTCTATTGTTCTGTAGGTGTACATAGCCTCACAATAGCCGGCAGGCGCTTTGGGCAAATTAGGTACCTGATTGTTAAGCGATTGCTGGCAGTATTCCAGTGGGTAAGATTTTGTACGGAAAAGTAATAATAATAATAATTAGACCCCGAGAACAGAAACCCGAGCATCTGTTCTCCAACCTCGGACAAACAATTCATTTTATAATAAAGGTCTCTTATTTTCTAGATATATATCGGCAGGTTTGTGAGTGTTATCGGAAAGTTTGCGTGCAATAGAAAGGCGGCGAGTAGTAAACACCAATGAGGACCGAGGAACTTTAGAAAGACCTTATCACACTAGAGAGCTAAACCGGGAAATTGATAGATGAAGTTCAACGTTGATAAGTTCAAAGTGTTAAACTTTTGGAATGACAAGATTACCGTATGTAAATAGTTGTGTAAGAGGAAGTGGGCGATGATTGGCAGGGATCTGAGACTTGGGCAGCCCTTTAGCAACCCCACATAATAAAGGAAGTAAAATGATTGGCTATACCCAGACACGTCAGCAACGAAGGCACAAAAATCAACCTCCAGTCCCACATAAACTACGCACTCCACTTGGGGCCCCTGTATTACAGCACGGACAGATGCTCATACTAAAATACAACATAGGGTGACCACACTGACCTGTTGTGTAGAGGACCTCCAATACGAGAAGAGGTGGAGGGAGTTCTTCATCACTTGCTTGATGAGGTTTTGGGAGTTCTACTCCCCAAGCCCGGCCCGAGGCCAGGCTCGACTTGTGAGAGCTGGGTCCACCAGGATGTTCCTTGGAGCGGCCCGTAGGCCCTCATATACCTGGTTGATGGGGTTCTGGGAGTTCTTCTACTCCCCAAGCCCGGCCCGAGGCCAGGCTTGACTTGTGAGAGCTGGGTCCACCAGGATGTTCCTTGGAGCGGCCCGTAGGCCCTCATATACCTGGTTGATGGGGTTCTGGGAGTTCTTCTACTCCCCAAGCCCGGCCCGAGGCCAGGCTTGACTTGTGAGAGTTTGGTCCACATGACGGAAGTCTTGAGGGGGGATGAGGATGGCTGTTGTTGTTATAGATTTAGATACTCTGAACAAAGAGCTCCAAGCAGCACGGGGTATCGTGGCCCCGTGGTGCTTACCTGGCTGGGTTTCAACAGAGTAGATGATGTGGGCCAAGTCTTGGAGCTGTCAGATCAGATGCCGTAACAATGGCTGTAGAAGTTAAAATACATGAAGGGGTATGTGAAAGTACCGCCTTGGCAGTAGGGTGGACTAACCTAACCTAACTTTCAAAATAGCATCGTTATGTAGTGGAAGGGTTTTTAACACTTTACAATAACAACAGAGGGGAAATATTACGTGTTTATGTTTATATATCATAGTAAAAAAAATACGAAGCTAATAGGTATTAGATGAACAAACCGACAAGGACGTAATCCTGGACGTAAGTTCGAACCCTCATCACGGCCCTTGTGGATTTGTTCATTTGATGTATCACACTTTTGTGATTTCTGTGTGTAATGAGTATTAGTTTCGTTAGACGACCTCTACTGGTCGCCTGGGGAATCAGGGAGGGAGGCTGATTGTGTACCCCATGCTGAGGGTTCGAATCCATGCGATTGGTAGTCTGGGCAACCAGGGAGGGAGGCTGATTGGGTACCCTGTGGTGTGAGACTTTGATCCTCGCCTGTAATCACCTCCCATTACCCAGGCTATGCAACGAGGCTCCTACATCACACTACGGGCTCGCCATAGCCCGTGCTACTTGGAACTTGTTGTTCCAGGTAGTGAATCTTAAACAACAACAACAACATCCTACAACAGCCGGGATGACTAAATCAGTGTGAGGCTGAGAGAGCTGGACCGCTCCACACACTTGATTGATGGAATCGAGGGGACATGTTAACGATGTATTTCTCTGCATAAGTGACAAGGTAAACAAAGAAGCCTTGAGGATGATGAACGGTGTAGGCAGCGTGGGCAGGGTGTAGAGGGTTCACAGTAGCCACACCGTGCTGGTAAGAGTGAGACACCGTACACAGTAATTCACTACGCAATTGAATAGGTAGATGGAATAATGCACTAAAGGGGGAGAGGTGGATCATTGCATTATATGTCACCAACACTTGGGAAGAGGAGGGAGATGAGGAGCTAGCACTCAACCCTGCTAACGCATTCAGGGGGGGATACAAGTGCTGCATGCGTAGACACGGAGGGGTTGAAACCCCCTCCCCCCCTCGGTGACGCAGTATACAGTGACGCAGTGTACGGTGACGCACATACGGTGACGCAGGCCAGAGTTGGCTGTCTAACCTCTCGTCCCCAACATCCCCACCCCCCCACTGGCAATTACGGTGACGCGTGTGGTGATCACGTGGTGTCCCCCCCTCCTACCCCAACCCCAATCCCCTAGTCTACCTCTCCCTCTACTGTTTCAGTAATTTAAATCTACTTAACCCTCGGCTCCACATTGCCAAGCTGATGCTACTAACCGAATACTGTGTGTGTGTGCGCTGGACTCGTATGTACCGCGTATATGTACATACGTGTGTGCTTGTTTACATAATTATATATATATGTTATTTTGAAGCAATAGACTTGAACTCGCGTTGTGGTGATTGCCTGTCTTAACCAACTCTGCCGTCATGGCACAAAAGTCGACCAACCCGGTACTCGATTGGATTTACTGGGAAGTTGGGCTCTGGTTCGGGTCTCCAGAACTTGTCAGGGAATTTAGTAGGGCTTGAGGTGTTAGCTATAGTGATTGATTGATGATTGATGAAGATTAAGCCACCCAAAAGGTGGCACGGGCATGAATAGCCCGTAAGTGGTGGCCCTTTTGAGCTATTACCAGTATCAGTAGATGATACTAGAGATCTGTGGAGGTGGTCATTAATCGTTGTTGTTATAGATTCAAGCTATAGTGAGTTGAGAGGTTGGGGAGGTTTGTGGAGGGTGTAAGAGGTTGAGCGCCAGGTGGGGGGGGAAAAGAGAGAGAGGTTGACGCCACAGTGGCTGTGTCATACGGGCCTTGCCCGCCCTCTCCCGCTACACAGCCTATTATTGATCATCTCTTGTGTGGTGCAGGCCCAGGCATAGAGGTGCGGGGTGGTGGTGGTGCACCACCTCGCCTCGCCCGGAACAACTCTTAATGTATTTAAGAGTGTGGTATTGTCATTGGATCGACAGCCCCGCTCCTGTGCCAGGTAAGTCCACTACGGGCTCACCATAACCCGTGCTACTTGGAACTTTTTGTTCCAAGTAGCTAATCTTAAACAACAACAACAGTCGTTGGATACTGGATATCACAGTAACAAGGTTATCGCGAATAACCGAACTCAATTACGGGCTCACTATAGCCCGTGCTACATGGACATTTTGTTCTAATATCTTAATCTAAAACATCATCATTGTCATTGGATACAGGCACATCTTCTGTGCCAGGTGAGTCCAATGGGCTCACCATAGTCCGTGCTGCTTGGAACTTTGTGTTCAGAGTAGCTGAAACTAAAACATTGGATATGGCCTCGTTTATGAGTCGTCGTTTAACCCCTACATGGGTTTACCCCCCCCCCTCCTGTGGCGGTTCCGGTGATCCTGGTCTCCGCCCAGGCTTCCCGGTTGGTCAGTCGGAAAATCCGTAGGAGCCGTGATGAGGGTTCGAATCCATGTCGTCTGGGCAGCCAGGGCGGAAAGCTGATTATGTACCACTGTGGTGAGACTTTGACCCTCGCGTGTAACCACCTCCCATTAACCCAGGATTGACGGTGACTGTGACCTATATAACCTATGACCTGAACCTCTGCACTGCGCTTGAGGTTCTGTGTTCGGGGACGGCCATTTTTTCACAAGGCAATTACTATTATGTTAGGAGGAGGTTGCCGCCTCTCCTGTGCATAAATGTGGTACAACACGCGTACCTACCTACCTTGAGGCTACCTTGAGGTGCTTCCGGGGCTTAGTGTCCCCGCGGCCCGGTCGTCGACCAGGCCTCCTGGTTGCTGGACTGATCAACCAGGCTGTTAGACGCGGCTGCTCGCACCCATACACTTTCCATACCCACCTATACCCATACACTTTCCTTACCTTGAGGTGCTTCCGGGGCTTAGTGTCTCCGCGGCCCGGTCGTCGACCAGGCCTCCTTACCTCCTCACTTCCTGGCCTCTATTGGTGCGTTTGTAAAGACACACAGGCAAAAAGGTTATTTGTTAACCTATTACCGCTTCCAGGTCTCGGGGTATTCAACATTTTCCTTGTCTGGGTGATTAACACGCGCAAACAAACAAACAAAATACACGCTCAGTGTCACTGCCCGGGGGAATTCATCAACAGATAACAGTGAAAGATTTTCAGAGCTTTCTGAAAATTACCGAATTTCAGATCTTTCTGAAAATTGCCGGGTTTCAGATCTTTCTGAAAATTGCCGGGTTTCAGATCTTTCTGAAAATTGCCGGGTTTCAGATCTTTCTGAAAATCACCGGGTTTCAAATCTTTCTGAAAAATCACCGGGTTTCAGATCTTTCTGAAAAATCACCGAATTTCAGATCTTTCTGAAAATTACCGGGTTTCAGATCTTTTTGAAAATTACCGGGTTTCAGATCTTTTTGAAAATTACCGGGTTTCAAATCTTTCTGAAAATTGCCGGGTTTCAGGTCTTTCTGAAAATTGCCGGGTTTCAGATCTTTCTGAAAATTACCGGGTTTCAAATCTTTCTGAAAAATCACCAGGTTTCAGATCTTTCTGAAAATTACCGGGTTTCAAATCTTTCTGAAAAATCACCGGGTTTCAGATCTTTCTGAAAATCACCGGGTTTCAGATCTTTCTGAAAAATCACCGGGTTTCAGATCTTTCTGAAAATCACCGGGTTTCAGATCTTTCTGAAAATTACCGGGTTTCAGATCTTTCTGAAAATTACCGGGTTTCAGATCTTTCTGAAAATTACCGCGTTTCAGATCTTTCTGAAAATAGACGAAGGATTGATGGCTTGTTTCAAACATTGATTAGGCGTATGAGTGGGTAGTTAGGAATAGTAGCTCCCTCTTAGGGAACCGTAGGCATTTCTTCAGTTTCCTGCATTCTTATGTTCTTAAGTCCGTACATAGTCCTAGATAGGTTTGCTGAGTTTTATTCTTAGGCCTCTGTAAGGTTAGGCTAGTTGGTTAGGTTAGGTTTGTGTTGCTCAGACGCTCATGCTATTCAAAATCAAATTCAAATTTTTATTCAGTTAAAAGTACATACATAGATGAGTTACAAACATAATGTTGGATTTATAGATAGAACTAGTGCATACAATACTTAAAGCCACTAATATGCATAGCGTTTCCAGCTATTCTTTATTGGATGTAAATATTTTGATAGGTGAAAACCTATCATAATATAAATTTGATAATTTGTTTTATGATAGGTGAAAACCTATCATAATATAAATTTGATAATTTGTTTATGTACCTTTTAAATTGAATTATTGACGTGTAATAGAATCTGTCAGTCATGACTTTTTTTTTTATACTGGGTCGGAAATGGGGTGGAAAGTATATGTTAATGATTTTCCTAGGAATAGAAGGGTAAGAATTATCAAGGGAACAGCGCCAAGCCATTATGACTCTATAGCCCTTGGAAGGGATCAGGATAAGGATGGGACGGGGGAGGGAAGGAATGGTGCCCAATCACTTGTGGACGGTCGGGGATTGAACGCCGACCCGCATGAAGCGGGACATTATGGGGGTGGCCGACCTGTGCACAATTTAAAGTCTCCGCAGAGATGTAAATCAGAAAGTTGTTGAACTGGAATGCTATTAATATTTGTCTTCACAGAAATGCCAAGGTTCCTAGCGCACATGGGTTCCAAGTCACCGTGAATGTATAAATCGAGAAATAATTTATGTACCTTGATCATTGTAGGCGCAATGTAATTTGTAACTTTATTTTTATTATTAATTATTTAATTGTTTGTAGTGGTTTTAAATATTGGCAATTAAGGAGAAGGAATCTAAGAGGAAGGGAGCCGGTCGGCACACTGGACTTGTGATCCTGTGGTCCCGGGTTCGATCCCGGACGCCGGCGAGAAACAATGGGCAGAGATTCTTTCACCCTATGCCCCTGTTACCTCGCAGTAAAATAGGTACCTGGGTGTTAGTCAGCTGTCACGGGCTGCTTCCTGGGGGTGGAGGCCTGGTCCAGGACCGGGCCGCTGGGACACTAAAAAGCCCCGAAATTATCTCAAGATAACCTCAAGATATACCTTGATTGATTGGTTTGATGGATGCGAGTTGAATGGTTGATTTATTGGTTGACGAGTTGCATAGCCGTGTCATTACAGCATGTATGTAATTATATATATATATATATATATATATATATATATATATATATATATATATATATATATATATATATATATATATATATATATATATATATATATATATATATATATATATATATATCGTTATAAAAACTGAATACATACCCACACGCGGCAGTATGGACTCTACGGCGGGTGGGCAGGATGAGTGGCGTTATCAGCTTCTCAGCGCATGGTCAGTCGCGTCCTCTGCCAGCCTGGCCTCAGCGACCTGCTGGGGGTCTGGGTGGCTGCTGGGATCTCTGTGACTGCTGCTGCTGCTAGGAGCTGCTGTGCTCTGGCCTGACCTGACGGGATCCAGTCTGGTCTGGTCTGTGATGTATGAACCGATCTTGCTTGGGGTTCTGGGAGCGCGGGTCTTGCCTAGAGATGTCGACCCGGTTGGGGATGATGACTGTGGTCATCAGGTATTCGTCTTGCCTAGAGATGTCGACCCGGTTGGGGATGATGACTGTGGTCATCAGGTATTCCTCTCTTGCACAGGCCATCGTTCTCCCCCCCTCTCTCCTTCCCTCCCTTCCTTCCCTACTCTCACTTCCCTACCCCTCACTCCCCTCCCATTTATCGTCTTTACATCTACTCTTCCCATACATACACCATCTACTTCCTCTCTTTATCTCCTTCGTCTTCTAGTTCTCCATTTCCACATCACCTATCTTCTCCCATCTCCCACGCCACCAGTGCACCACCACGGCTCTCTCACAGCTCGGGGCCCAAGAGCTTGGATCTACTAGAGATAGACCAAGCCCCGCGGGATAAAATTCCAGAATGACATAGCAAGAAACCCAAACGGAAAGAAATGACTCTGCAGACAGAACGTGTACACATGTATCCGAGTGTGTGTCTGTGAATGATACTCCACATGTATCCGAGTACACATGTATCCGAGTACACATGTATCCGAGTGTGTGTCTGTGAATGATACTCCACATGTATCCGAGTACACATGTATCCGAGTGTGTGTCTGTGAATGATACTCCACATGTATCCGAGTATTCACCTAGTTGTGCTTGAAGGGGGGTTGAGTTCTGGCTCTTTGGTCCCGCCTCTCAACTGTCAATCAACTGGTGGACATATTCCTGAGCCTACTGGGCTCAATCATATCTACATTTGAAACTATGTATGGAGTCAGCCTCCACCACATCTACTCTACTACTCATCCACTCTACTACTCACATCTACTCTACGAGTGTGTGTGTCTATGAATGACGCTCGGTATTCATCTATTGTCATAACATACATGTAGAGGTAGATGTCCAGAAAAAAATATATTCACTTTAAAAGCACTACAATCACCTTCTGTAGTTGATTGGTCGATACATCAGTGAACCGTGTCTTAGATCTTTAACTGTTCATGGAAGACACTAGAAAAAATATATACATGCTGGTTAGCATTGTAAATGTATGGCCACGTCTGTGGTAGGAAAATAAATAAATCTTCACCCTCAATAGTAACCCCTTTCCCCCATTACCCCCTTCCCCCATTACCCCCTCCCCCCATAACCCCCTCCCCCTTACCTCAGGGCCACTCGTGCTCGCTCCCCCCTCCCTTGACAGCAGTGCGTTACTCTGAAGAAACATGGAGTGAATGTCTTAAGTATTCCGGCTTCTGGTGGGTAGTAAGGTGGCGGAGGAGAAGGTTGGTGGTGGAAAAGGGGACGCTGGAACAGGAAGGAGGGTGGTGGTGGTGGTGGTGGTGGAAGAGGATGGGTTTTGCAGGAAAGGGTTAGTGGGAAAGTGGATGGTGGCTCTTAAATTCCATCTTCTGGTCAAAGGATATGAGAGAACACACCACGTCCCGATTTCTAAGGGGTGAGTCGTGTGCTCTCACGGTGTAAGAGCCCTATCCCTTCCAGTTTAGCTGTGTCAAACTATTATTCCAAGAATAATTATATGCAAGATCTCTCTCTCTCTCTCTCTCTCTCTCTCTCTCTCTCTCTCTCTCTCTCTCTCTCTCTCTCTCTCTCTCTCTCTCTCTCTCTCTCTCTCCTCTCTCTCTCTCTCTCTCTCTCTCTCTCTCTCTCTCTCTCTCTCTCTCTCTCTCTCTCTCTCTCTCTCTCTCTCTCTCTCTCTCTCTCTCTCTCTCTCTCTCTCACATTCATCAGCTGCCCCCTACATCTTGGTCTTTGATAATTACTGGCAAGTATTGTCCACGACTCGTGAGGAAGAAGTCAAGGAGATGAAACACAGAGATGTAATCTCCCTGTTGATGATTACTTGTGCAACAAATGATTAATTATTGCAAATGGCTTAAGTATTACTTGAGTTATCTTAATTCTTATATGTTTTAAAGAATCACTGATAATATGCCAAGACCAAGCAAGCTATTGTTGGTGTGTGCTCACATTAATGACCAGGGTTGGCACTGAGATAGCAAGTGAAACATTAACAAAGAATTTATTAATAAAATCAATATACACAGAAAATCACACTAACGTGTATATCAATGAGACAATCCACCGAGGCTCCAAAACCCAAGTCTGGTTGATACCTGGTTGGTTCAAGCCAAGCCCGGCTCGAGGCCAGGCTCGACTTGTGTCAATGGTGATGGAGTATGCATCAAGGCAATACCTCTCACAAGGGCCTGGTTGATACCTGGTTGATACCTGGTTGATGGGGTTCTGGGAGTTCTTCTACTCCCCAAGCCCGGCCCGAGGCCAGGCTTGACTTGTACCTTCTTAGACCTACAGCTGAGTGTGGCACCCAGTTCTCGCGATGACAATAGGGCCTGGACCTTGTTCAAAGACCTCGACACAGATTCGCGAAGCAGTTACGCAAGCACTTACGAACGTGTACATCTTTCCTCAATCTTTGACGGCTTTGGTTACATTTATTAAACAGTTTACAAGCATGAAAACTTGCCAGTCAAGTGTTGTTATTGTTATAAACAGCCTCCTGGTGCTTCGGAGCTCATTAACTGTTTAATAATTGTAAACAAAGTCGCCAAAGATTGAGAAAAGATGTACAGGTTCGCAAGTGCTTGCGTAACTGCTTCGTGAATCTGGCCCCTGGGGTGCCAAGGAAGGAGGGTCTTGAGGGGGTACTCTAGATTCTTGTACACAATCCCTCACTGCCTACAGTAATGGCCTCTGATATCCTGCCTGATATCCTGCCTGGACGCCACCCCGAGACTTGGGAATGGGACGACTAGGGAGAAAGAACAAAGGAAGAAGGGAGAATTAAGGAGCATTACTGTTATTACAAGTCTTAACTAAGATTTGTAAATTAAATTACAATTATTATTTTCGCCTGGCGACGGAACCGCTTGGCAGGTGTTAGAGACGCGGTAACCAAGTTGAAGTAACCTGTGGTAATTTGCATATGTTAATTTGCATATTAGCAAAACGGTTATTAATTAAAGGCAATCTTGAGATTATCTTGAGATGATTTCGGGGCAGGCGATGAGTCACAATAACGTGGCTGAAGTCGTCCCTTCAATTTCTAGTGTGTGGTCTGGTCAACATGATTTCGGGGCTTTAGTGTCCCCGCGGCCCGGTCCTCGACCAGGCCTCACCAATACTTAAGGTGAAATACAGTATGCCAATTCAGCACGCTGCGTATGTGAATTAAGCCTGGTTGATCAGTCCAGCAACCAGGAGGCCTGGTCGACGACCGGGCCGCGGGAACGTTAAGCCCCGGAAGCATCTCAAGGTAACCTCAAGGAACCTCAAGGTATGCCACTCAGTAACTGTGAGCAAGAAGTATGTGAGGTTAACAGGAGACTATATATAGTGTGTAATTTGCATAGAGATTTGTATCTAGTTTTAAATTTGCATCCTAGAAGGCGGGGATTATTGTGAGACTGGAGGTAGCTGGACTGGAGGAGACTGGAGGTAGCTGGACTGGAGGAGACTGGAGGTTCCTTGGACTGGAGGAGACTGGAGGTTCCTTGGACACCCCCAAGGAAACAGCCCGTGGCACCTGTCTAACTACCAGGTACCTATTTATTGCTGGGTGAACAGGGGCATTCGGGTGAAAGAAACTGCCTGTATGAAATAATTGAAAAGTTTATATAAGTATTGTTGTTCACTTGTAAATACAGTACATCTTGAGGTTATCTTGAGAGGATTTCGGGGCTTAGCGTCTCCGCGGCCCGGTCCTCGACCAGGCTTCCTTTTTTGTTACATACCCCCAGGGAACAGCCCGAGGCACCTGTCTAACTACCAGGTACCTATTTATTGCTGGGTGAACAGGGGCATTCGGGTGAAAGAAACTCTGCCTATTTGTTTCCGCCTCCACCGGGGATCGAACCTGGAACCTCAGGACTACGAATCCCGAGCGCTGTCCGCTCAGCTGTCAGACCCCCTTCAACTATTTTTTTGTTTTGTAATTGAGAATGTCATTGAATTTGGCTAAATAAATAGTTCATTTACCAGATATTGATTCAATAAGTGTTTAGGTTTGGCCAGTTGATGGCTTCAAGAGTTGTAGTTCGCGCAGTCTGGCTTGTACTCACCTAGTTGTGTTTGCGGGGGTTGAGCTCTGGCTCTTTGGTCTCGCCTCTCAACCGTCAATCAACAGGTGTACAGATTCCTGAGCCTATTGGGCTCTATCATATCTATACTTGAAACTGTGTATGGAGTCAGCCTCCACCACATCACTTCCTAATGCATTCCATTTGTCAACCACTCTGACACTAAAAAAGTCCTTTCTAATATCTCTGTGGCTCATTTGGGCGCTCAGTTCCCACCTGTGACCCCTTGTGCGTGTGCCCCTTGTGTTAAATAGCATGTCTTTATCTACCCTATCAATTCCCTTGAGAATCTTCAATGTAGTGATCATGTCCCCCCTAACTCTTCTGTCTTCCAGCGAAGTGAGGTTCAATTCCCCCAGTCTCTCCTCGTAGCTCATACCTCTCAGCTCGGTCGGGTACTAGTCTGGTGGCAAATCTTTGAACCTTTTCCAGTTTAGTCTTATCCTTGACTAGATATGGACACCATGCTGGGGCTGCATACTCCAGAATTGGCCTGACATATGTGGTATACAAAGTTCTAAATGATTCTTTACACAAATTTCTGAATGCCGTTCGTATGTTGGCCAGCCTCCCCTGTTGATTGTCTGGGGCCAGATTCACGAATCAGTTACACAAGCACTTACGAACCTGTACATCTTTTCTCAATCTTTGGCAGCTTAGTTTACAATTATTAAACAGTTAATGAGCTCCGAAGTACCAGGAGGCTGTTTATAACAATAACAACACTTGATTGGGAACTTTTCATGTTTGTAGTGTTTAATAAATGTAACCAAAGGCGTCAAAGATTGAGGAAAGATGTACACGTTCGTAAGTACTTGCGTAAGTGTTTCGTGAATCTGGCTATCTGGTCTGTGAGGACGTAAGTCTTCGTAGATTATTGGGAAAGTCTCCAAGAAGTGTCTGGAAAAAGAGACGAGACAGGTATCAAATAATGTATACATGGAAGATACAGGAGGGACAGGTCCCAAATTTGCACAGTGGAATAACAACATACTGGAGCGAATGGTACGGAAGGAAATGCAGAATTGAACCAGTGAGGAGTAGAGGTGCCATAGGCACAATCAGAGAACACTGTACATCTGAGGTCCACCCGCCCAGCAATATTTCTAATGATTGTTGGAACAAAGGTAGATGTATTCAAGATGCACTTAGATAAGTTCTTGCAAGAAGTGCCTGACGAACCAGGCTGTAGTGGATAAGTGAGCCTGCGGACCGCTCCAAGCAACAGCCTGAGGACCAAGTTATCAAAGTCATGCCTGGCCTCAGGCCGGACTCGGGAAGTAGTGCCGAAACCCTCTCCAGGTATGCTCCAGGTAGCCCAAAGCATGACCATCACAGCCAGGCTGATCCAGTAACTCCAGCACAAACTTTTCCAATTCTCTCTTGAAAGCCGTCTGTTGTTCCAGCGACATTCCTTAAATTGGTTGGCAGGTGATTGAGGAGTGGAATGCCTCTGGAGTTGACAGTGTGCTCTCTGGAGTTGACAGTGTGCTCTCTGGAGTTGACAGTGTGCTCTCTGGAGTTGACAGTGTGCTCTCTGGAGTTGACAGTGTGCTCTCTGGAGTTGACAGTGTGCTCTCTGGAGTTGACAGTGTGCTCTCTGGAGTTGACAGTGTGCTCTCTGGAGTTGACAGTGTGCTCTCTGGAGTTGACAGTGTGCTCTCTGGAGTTGACAGTGTGCTCTCTGGAGTTGACAGTGTGCTCTCTAACTGTAGGCTAACTGTAATTGTTGGCCGAAAAAACATCACTCTAGGGGAAAGCGTGTGGCGCTGAGAAAAGTTCACGCTACTGTATTTATCACCGTTACCCCAAGTTTGTTAAGTGTTATAAATGCTTTAATGTATTCAGTTTTATTACAAAATGTCTGTTACCTTTGGGCAAGAGGTTATGAATGTTTAAATACGCGGTCATTAATTAGGAGAGGCGCCGGAGCAATGACGCAGGAGGGCCACTCGCTTGTTCCCAGGGGTCGGGAACCACAGTGCCGGCCAACACAGTGCCGGCCAACACAGTGCCAGTCAACACAATGCCGGGCAACACATCATCTCGTTCACGCGAGATGGCGGCTCCGTCCAGTGTTGTCACGGTGATGTAACACCGCTCCTCAACGTATGGGTAATACATTAACGAGTCGCGTTCTTAATGGTTTATATAGCGGTGTAATTCACCATTACCGTCATCATCTCCACCATTACCACCATCATCACCATTCACCACCACCGGGGAGGCACCTATGGGGGCAAGGCTGGCAAAATGTTTAAAAGGTCAAAAAACGCTCATAGTGGCACCTGGTCCTCCATTCTGCCCTTGAGTGCCGCCTGGCCCTTCAGAGTGGCCATCACACAGCCCTTCACACTCTTAGGTCACTTATTGGCCTTGGCCATCTTAGGCCTGCGTGTGGGACTTGACCACGGCATAATTATTACTGTCAGGATGTGTTCAATGGTGCCACGTGTAATGGTGTGTGGTGGGTAGTTGGGGCTCTTGTGCCAGCAGCCTTGTTTGGTCCATTTGTTCCAGTCAACTGAGATTATTCTCGGTCATTTAAAGCCAAACTGCTCATTTCCTCGGTGATGGCGCAACAGCGGACAAGTCCGTACTGTGATCAAGACTTTACACGTGCTCAGAGGGTGAGGGTGTGAGGGGTACCTGGTTGATGCCTGGTTGATGGGGTTCTGGGAGTTCTTTTACTCTCCAAGCCCGGCCCGAGGCCAGGCTTGATTTGTGAGAGTTTGGTCCACCAGGCTGTTGCTTGGAGCGGCCCGGACAGTGATGTCACAGTAACCCGGTGTAGGAGGAAATATTTAGGTAGTGTTGGGATTGAACTCTTGTTTTTTCCGAGGCACTGTTGTTTGCCGTTGTTTAATTCCCTGCCTACCCCTACAAGTCCGTCTACACTGTTGTTCGATGCTCTTAAATTGAAGAGTGTTGCACTAGTGTTCATTCATTCAGCACCGCTCCTGTGCCAGGTAAGTCCACTACGGGCTCACCATAGCCCGCGCTACTTGCCCGGCTCCTGTGCCAGGTAAGTTACGGGCTCACCATAGCCCGTGCTACTTGGAACTTGTTCCGAGTAGCTGAATCTATAACAACAACAACAAGCACTAGTGTGTTTACTAGTTGTGTTTACTAGTTGTGTTTACTAGTTGTGTTTTTGCGGGGGTTGAGCTTTGCTCTTTCGGCCCGCCTCTCAACTGTCAATCAACTGTTTACTAACTACTTTTTTTTTTTCCACACCACACACACCCCAGGAAGCAGCCCGTGACAGCTGACTAACTCCCAGGTACCTATTTACTGCTAGGTAACAGGGGCACTTAGGGTGAAAGAAACTTTGCCCATTTGTTTCTGCCTCGTGCGGGAATCGAACCCGCGCCACAGAATTACGAGTCCTGCGCGCTATCCACCAGGCTACGAGGCCACCACTAGTGTTGACGACTGCCACCGTCAACACTAGTGCTTGCTGCTGTTAAATTTGACGCACATCAGCCAGTGACAACTTTGCTTTCGGTCCTACTGCAGAGCCTTGTTCAATGCTGCAATACTCACACAGACACCTACCGACGGTAGTTAGTTACATCAGTATATACAGAGAGCCTTTGTCACCCACAGGATACCGAGCAGCAATACCAGGGTTCGTTGACCGTGATTGAGTTACGACGTGATTGGCTTAGCTCCTGTGGGGGGTGAGGGGGGGGGGGTGATGGGACGAGCGGTTGTCGGTAGTGGGAGGATGAAGGAGATAGTTTACCTGGCGGAAGAGATTGGGTTAGAACATAAGAACAAAGGTAACTGCAGAAGGCCTATTGGCCCATACGAGGCAGCTCCTATTTATAACCATCCAATCCCACTCATATACATGTCCAACCCATGCTTGAAACAATCGAGGGATCCCACCTGCGCCACGTTACGCGGTAATTGGATCTAACTCTTATAGATCACTTATAAAAGAGTGATCTCGCTGGCATAGAAGGTGGCTTGTCTAGAGAGAGTAGGGAGTTGACAGGTTTTGTGGTAGAAATTTAGCCAGTAATTGAAAGGGAGAGAAGACGAACCACTGGGGACAGGATATAGAATAAGAGCCAGTGGACAGTAGAGTTTGCACAGTAGAATAGCAACATACTGGAGCGAAAGATGTGGGAGGAAATTCACAGTACAATTAGTAAGGACAAGAGGTACCATAGGCACAATCAGAGAACACTGTCTGAACATCAGGAGTCCACGGCTGTCCAACACGCCCAGCCAAAACAAAGGTGTACTTCGAGAAACAATTACATAAGTTCTTGCAAGAAGTGCCGGACCAACTGGGCTGTAGTGGATACGTGGGCCCGCGGGCAGCTGCAAGTAACAGCCTGTTGGACCAAGTTATTACAAGTCGAAACTGGCTCTAGATGGGCCTCGAAGACTAGAACTCCAGAGACCCAATCCAGTGGAGAGAGAAGAGGAACCAGTGGAGAGGAGGAAAGAGGGAAGGAAAGCGGAACAGGGAGGAGTGAGGAGAGAAGAGGAACCAGTGGAGGAGTCAGAGACAGGAAATAAGGAACGCTTGAAAGAAAGGAATGAAGGAGGTAGGGGAGAGGGAGAAGAGGGAAGGCTAGGGAGGGGGAGAGAGGGAGGTGGTTAGCGACGGATATCCTCATCTGGACGTGCGTCACTGCTTGCGCGCGCACCTATATGTGCTAGTAGGTCCCCGCGCTAGCTACCCAGCCTCGTTTTTCACCTATATGTGCTAGTAGGTCCCCGCGCTAGCTACCCAGCCTCGTTTTTCACCTATATGTGCTAGTAGGTCCCCGCGCTAGCTACCCAGCCTAGTTTTTCACCTATATGTGCTAGTAGGTCCCCGCGCTAGCTACCCAGCCTAGTTTTTCACCTATATGTGCTAGTAGGTCCCCGCGCTAGCTACCCAGCCTCGTTTTTCACCTATATGTGCTAGTAGGCTCCCGCGCTAGCTACCCAGCCTAGTTTTTCACCTATATGTGCTAGTAGGTCCCCGCGCTAGCTACCCAGCCTCGTTTTTCACCTATATGTGCTAGTAGGTCCCCGCGCTAGCTACCAAGCCTCGTTTTTCACCTATATGTGCTAGTAGGTCCCCGCGCTAGCTACCCAGCCTAGTTTTACCCACATGTTGATGCTTCTAATGCAACGTCTCCCGGCTCTCGTTTCCTAGTGACATGTTTTTTTGAAGACCTATAGCGGCAGGTTCAACGACCTATTACAAAGCCATTTCACCTTCATGAAAACAGTAGTGAGCAAGGCGTGTCACTTAACATATTGATGCGATGCCTCTGTATGGCGTTGTTATTCTCGTCCACTTGTTCTACTACATTGTTTGCCTTGACGTGGGTCTGTTGTTTGTTAGGCTGACTCTCTTGTTTACTTTGATGTGGGTCTGTTGTTTGCTAGGCTGACTCTCTTGTTTGCCTTGATGTGGGTCTGTTGATGGTCGCTAGGCTGACTCTCTTGTTTACCTTGATGTGGGTCTGTTGATGGTTGTTAGGCTGACTCTTGTTTGCCTTGATGTGGGTCTGTTGTTTGCTAGGCTGACTCTCTTGTTTACTTTGACGTGGGTCTGTTGTTTGCTAGGCTGACTCTCTTGTTTGCCTTGACGTGGGTCTGTTGTTTGCTAGGCTGACTCTCTTGTTTACTTTGATGTGGGTCTGTTGTTTGCTAGGCTGACTCTCTTGTTTGCCTTGATGTGGGTCTGTTGTTTGCTAGGCTGACTCTCTTGTTTGCCTTGATGTGGGTCTGTTGATGGTCGCTAGGCTGACTCTCTTGTTTGCCTTGATGTGGGTCTGTTGATGGTCGTTAGGCTGACTCTCTTGTTTGCCTTGATGTGGGTCTGTTGTTTGCTAGGCTGATTCCCGCATCTCCATCTCTGTTCATGTCAGTTTTGTTTTTCTACGTATCAACTCCCCGTCCATTTTTTA
>NC_091242.1:1377136-1402136 GCF_040958095.1 Procambarus clarkii | reverse complement strand
AGTGTCAAGGAATACAAAGTTGTGTCGTGTAGTAGCCTCGACGGAGCAGTTCAAGGCACTGATTGATTGATGAAGATTAAGCCACCGAAAAGGTGGCACGGGCATGAATAGCCCGTAAGTGGTGGCCGTTTTGAGCCATTACCAGTCTCAAGAGCTGATACTGGAGATGTGTGGAGGTGCGACTGCACCCTGCGTGACGGAAGATGTCTCCCGTGAAGATTGTATTGTAGTCCTTGGGTTAATGGTTGTCTCCCAGGTGTGATGAGAAGTCAGTTAGGTGACATGGCTGCCACATTCAACCCACCAGGAAAAATAAGGTGAAAGCTGGGCAGAAAGTGTGACGCGAGACGCGAGAAGAATCGAATCTAAATCATATATAATAGTCCAGTGACCCTTCCCGACGCCAGCCACAGTCATTCACTCTTATGTTATCTTCTTGCCCCAAAAGGCTCAGAGTTCGGATGTGTGTTTTTGCCTCAAGTAGGAAAAGTCTCTTGTCCTTCCCAGAAGTGTTGACCGTTTGTCGGTATGTGACGCATGTTTGGGGGGGGGGGGGGGTGAGGTTTCTGAGAAGTGTTTGGTCGAGTCGAGCTCCGCTTCTGGGCCCCAGACATTCTAGATGTCGGACATGTATTTATATTGACTCGGGGGCCAATTTTTCGTCACAAGTATTATTTATACTAAGGCTGTTTGTACCTATTGTGAGTAGCTCGTCCTTATCTACTTTGTCAGTACATCTTAAGTGTCTTGTAGACAAGGTCTTGATCATGTCTCCTCTACAGCTCGTTGTTTGACGTATTTTGAGGTTCAGGTCTCACAGTCTGAACATTTTGAGGTTCAGGTCTCCCAGTCTGAACATTTTAAGGTTCAGGTCTCCCAGTTTGAACATTTTGAGGTTCAGGTCTCACAATCTGAACATTTTGAGGTTCAAGTCTCACAGTCTGAACATTTTGAGGTTCAGGTCTCCCAGTCTGAACATTTTGAGGTTCAGGTCTCCCAGTCTGAACATTTTAAGGTTCAGGTCTCCCAGTTTGAACATTTTGAGGTTCAGGTCTCACAATCTGAACATTTTGAGGTTCAAGTCTCACAGTCTGAACATTTTGAGGTTCAGGTCTCCCAGTCTGAACATTTTGAGGTTCAGGTCTCCCAGTCTGAACATTTTGAGGTTCAAGTCTCACAATCTGAACATTTTGAGGTTCAAGTCTCCCAGTCTGAACATTTTGAGGTTCAAGTCTCACAATCTGAACATTTTGAGGTTCAGGTCTCCCAGTCTGAACATTTTGAGGTTCAAGTCTCACAATCTGAACATTTTGAGGTTCAGGTCTCCCAGTCTGAACATTTTGAGGTTCAAGTCTCCCAGTCTGAACATTTTGAGGTTCAGGTCTCCCAGTCTGAACATTTTGAGGTTCAGGTCTCCCAGTCTGAACATTTTGAGGTTCAAGTCTCCCAGTCTGAACATTTTGAGGTTCAAGTCTCCCAGTCTGAACATTTTGAGGTTCAAGTCTCCCAGTCTGAACATTTTGAGGTTCAAGTCTCCAAGTCTGAACATTTTGAGGTTCAAGTCTCTCAGTCTGAACATTTTGAGGTTCAAGTCTCCCAGTCTGAACATTTTGAGGTTCAAGTCTCCCAGTCTGAACATTTTGAGGTTCAAGTCTCCCAGTCTGAACATTTTGAGGTTCAAGTCTCCCAGTCTGAACATTTTGAGGTTCAAGTCTCCCAGTCTGAACATTTTGAGGTTCAAGTCTCCCAGTCTGCACATTTTGTGAAGGGACGACGACGTTTCAATCGACTTAAGAATGGTCCAGGACGAACCGAAAAGTCGTTGTCGTCCCTTCACCTTCTAGTGTGTGTGGTCTGGTCAACATACTTTGTCACTACTTGATAAGGATCCCTGAGTGACCGACACGACGTCATTTCTACGCTGGGTTACTTGTTTCAGCCTCGTTGTTGTGTGACATTCTCTGCATGTCCATGTTTATGATCCGTCTGGTCATGTCACTTCTGATGTCAGGATTCCGTTGCAGCGAAGGTACTTACACACAGAGATCACAATAACGTGATGCATCAAATGAGTGACCGGTAAGTTCAGTAGAACTTCGGTTTCAACCCTTTTACCCTGTCGTAGCTCAGTCGATTAAGGCAGTGTCTGGGATGCTCCCGGACGCAGGGTTCGAATCCTCGTCACGGCCCTTGTGGATTTGTTCAAGTGAAGGTACTTGTCTTAATTTCCTGGTGACCAGTCCATCAAGTCACGTAGCTAGCTGTCCCGATTTATTTATGAATGTATCTGAATGATATGATGTATCTATATAAAGATGATAGGCAATTTTTTTAATTTTACAAAAGAATATTATTTAGCACTTGATTTATTGTGTCAATTATAAATATACAACCATATACGAATATAATTGAGTGACTAAGCAAGAACTGGGTAAGTACCAGGGTGGATTGATTACACTTAGCCTTTTGGTAAGTCTTAAGACTAAGATCTATAAGATCTTAAGATCTATAAGAATATAATAATTATGAGAAGAAGAGGAGGAAGGGAAGTATCAGGGGGAAAGCGCCAAGCCATTACGACTATACAACACTTGGAAGGGATCAGGATAAGGATTTAGGATGGGACGGACGGGGAAGGAATGGTGCCCAACTACTTGGACGGTCGGGGATTGAACGCCGACCTGCATGAAGCGAGACCGTTGCTCTACCGTCCAGCCCAAGTGGTTGGGCAATTATGAGAAGAGTAATACATTATGCTATAATGGGTGAGGTGACATTCTCAAGAGGTTTTGGTGGGGGGGGGTGGAGGCATGGGGTGAGAGGTAAGGGGGAGGGGGGTTGAGGGGGTGAGAGGTAAGGGGGGAATGGGGTTGAGAGGGAAGATTGAAATGAGAGTTTGAAGGATGCTACACTGATGCGAGGAGGAATTGAAGTGCGTCTTAATTAGGGGCTCCCAAGATGCATGTTCCATGATATCATTACCTTGTTTAACTGTGGAAAGTGTGGGCAAGGGTGAACCCAGGAGGTAGGTAGGGAGCTTGCCAAGGCCTGGGGGAGGGGGGGGGGATGGAGAGAGTATAGAGAGATGGTGCAGGTGTAGTGAGAGGCACGGGAGACATCTCCCGTCACGCAGGGTGCAGTCACACCTCCACAGATCTCCAGTATCAAGTCTTGATACGGGTAATGGCTCAAAAGGGCCACCACTGACGGGCTATTCATGCCCGTGCCACCTTTTGGGTGGCTTAATCTTCATCAATCAATCAATAGTGAGACGAAACACCAACAGGAATGCTTCTCCTTCCGTTTCCTTGGAAACGGGTCGTTGAGAAATGCTTAGAGGGGAGGAGGAGAGAGGTGGGGGAGGGGGTTGGTTGAACTTCTTGCCTTCCTCCTTCCCTCTTCCTTCTTCCTCCTTCCCTCTTCCTTCTCCCTCCTTCCCTCTTCCTTCTCCCTCCCTCCCGTCGATGGTTTAGTGTGGGAAAGGTAGAGGGAAAACGGCAATGAGAGAGGGGCGAGAACAAAGGCAAAGGAAAGGGTAGGGTACGATAGGTCCTTGGGATCAACATCCTTTTTTTTTGGGAGTAAAGAGGAAGGTGAGGCATAGGTAAAGGGAAGTATAGAAGTGGGAAATACAGTGAGAGGTATGAAAGCAGGCGGGCTGTCCGCCTTGCTGACTGCGGCTCGGTCTCTGCTAGTCTGACCCAGGCCTCTTGGTTTGTGGTGTGTTCAACAAGGCTGTTGGATACAGCTGCTTGCAGCCAGACGCATGAATCACAGCCTGGTTAAACAGACATCCTTCGCAGGTCTATATAAAGTTCTCTCTTTGAACGCCATGAGAGGCTGGCCACTTATGCCCCTTATGTGTAGAAGGATCATATTCATGTTGGGCTGGACGGTAGAGCGACGGTCTCGCTTCATGCAGGTCGGCGTTCAATCCCCGACCGTCCACAAGTGGTTGGGCACCATTCCTTCCCTTCGTCCCATCCCAAATCCTTATCCTGACCCCTTCCCAGTGCTATATAGTCATAATGGCTTGGCGCTTTCTCCCCAGAGTTCCCTTCCCTTCTCCTTTCAGCGTACCTATTGCATCTCTGCTTTTCAACGGGGGTATTTTGCACATCCTGCCATGCCTCCTGCTCTTGCAAGGAGTTATCTCTGCATGCAGATTTGGGACCAGTCCCTATTAAGTATAAATTATGATGTATAGCCCCTCGCCTGCACTCCAATTTGAGGGATTTTAAAGGTTCCAAGAATTGTTTTGTTGAATGGATTCGGACAGTTTAAGTTCTTCGTAGGTCGGCAACCTCCCTAGCTTTGAATTGGGCTGTTAGTGTGCAACAATGTGCCACTCTAGAGAGCACCAGTCTCTGCAAAGTTCCATCATTGCTTTGGCATCTCTTGCTTGAGAGGTTCTTGTTATCCAGTCATTTTACAACAGTATATTTGTGTTGCAGAGAGGGAGGGAGGGAGGGAGGCAGAGGCCAGCAACTGACCTGAACTTCACCTTTAATGGTTGTGCTCTCCAAAACTAACTGGCGTTATTGTGTAGCATTTTCCTGCTTCCTGGTCACTGCCCTAAGTTGTGGCACCCCTTGCGTGCCATTTGACACTATCTTGTTCTTTCTTTAGCAATATTTTATATTCTTAAATGTTTAAGTTCGTTTTAGGTAATTTGTGTCATATAACATTTGGAGCATCTTTGGCTCCAGGGTTTTAGCTTGAGAGAACCTCTTAGCGTTGGCTTCGAACCCACGCTTCTGTTAATTTTGTTTTGTTTTAATTTAGCAACGTAGTTGCAAGATTTAAACTTAGCAGTGTAATCGTAACAGCTATTTTTGTTCGCCTGAGACAGGCCTTAATCATATTGACTCCAGTTGGGAGTCAGTATGATTAAGGGCTTTACTGCCGTTGGGCAGTGAAGCCTAATGACTGGTATAGTTTGTATATGATAATTTAATATAGTTCCGTGAGAGGCTAGCAGGTCAGGACACGAATGAGGCTGGAGTTCAATAATGACGTGATGATTTATAATGAATGAGTGCTAGAGGGGTGACACACGGGGAGGGGGGGGGGCAGAAGAGAAGAGGGACAGACCCGAGAGACATCATCAGACTGTCTGGCGGACAGCGGCGAGGTGAGTGCAGATGTGTGCAAGAGATATCACGAGGCTTCACGAAATACACAGTCTGGAGTCCGAGGATGGGCCGCCTAGCAAGAAGCCTCGTACCTGACCCCATGAAGGGCATGTTGCCGGAACAACCGTGGACATCTTCAAGAGAAAACTGGACTGTTTTCTAAGAGAAGTTCCGGATCAGCCGGGCTGTGGTGGGTGTGTGGGCCTGCGGGCCGCTCCAAGCAACAGCCTGATGCACCAAACTCTCACAAGTCGAGCCTGGCCTCGGGCCGGGCTTGGGGAGTAGAAGAACTCCCAGAACCCCCATCAACCAGGTGTTATTCACTCTCAGTTATCCCACAATGCCTGTTTGTACCGGCGGGGGACCTCTCAGGCTTCGTCACATTCCATGATACCATGATATCCCAACTTCTTTGAAGGACTGATTGAATATCATGAGTATAGAGGGGTAATATTATCACCACCATCGCCTCCATCGCCATTACCAGCAGCGGTAGACCATGTACGACATGCATAGACAAAGTAAAGCATGGGGGAACATCTCGTAGCACTCCATATGTGCTCTCTAAAATAAGATAAGAGGTTTCAGCTCGGGGGAGTAGAAGAACTCCCCGAAACCCTCTCCAGGTATGCTCCAGGTATCAGGTATTTCGTAATATATTCATGGAAGATACTTGAAAGTCAGGCCCCAAATATACACCGTAACCTAGGTAAGAAAGGGAGGCTGCGAGCAGCTGCATCAAACAGCTTGGTTGACCAGTCCAGCAACGAGGAGGCCTGGTCGACGACCGGGCCGCGGGGACGCTAAGCCCCGGAAATACTCCAAGGTAAGGTAACCAATCCAGAGAAGACCAAGAGGTCCCACAGACACACACTACACTGAACATCAGAGGCCCGCAGCTCTTCGCAGCCCTCCCGCCCAATCTAAAACAATGTTAAGGGAACACAAGTGAAGGTTTTCAAGGCGGTATTGGACAAGTTCCTGCAGGAAATGCCTCACCAGCTGTAATATAATGGAAATGTGAGCCTTGGGGCCGCTCCGAACAACAACGTGTCAGATCAAGTTATTACAAGAGAAGCCTGGATCCAGGCTGGACTTGGAGGTTATCTTCTTGAGATGATTTCGGGGCTTTTTTAGTGTCCCCGCGGCCCGGTCCTCGACCAGGCCTCCACCCCCCCCAGGAAGCAGCCCGTGACAGCTGACTAACACCCAGGTACCTATTTTACTGCTAGGTAACAGGGGCATAGGGTGAAAAAACTCTGCCCATTGTTTCTCGCCGGCGCCTGGGATCGAACCCAGGACCACAGGATCACAAGTCCAGCGTGCTGTCCGCTCGGCCGACCGGCTCCCCCCCCCCCCCCCCCCCCTGGAGAGTAGAAGAGATCTCAAAACCGACTAGAGGTAAAGTAAGGTCAAAGCCAATGAATAACTCCACAAGGACCGTGACGAGGATTTGTCACATTGTGATAAAGTCAAAGCCCTCTCGTATCTTGCCCTCCACCACCCATCCTTCCTGCTTCTCTAGCACTGACTCAAACCTTGGAATTCATACTTGGCTTCATACTAAGACTCGAGCATTAACCTACATGATTTTTGAAACCATAATGGGACATTCCTGAACCAGTATTCACTCTTGAGTTGAGTAGATGTATAATTCATTTCCTACAAGTGGAGCATGTTTAGAATGTATAATACAGTAGTGGTAGTGTATACAATGAAGCTGGTTGACTCTATGGCTCATCATTTTGAGTTAAATTAGACTTCTATCCCAATTATCAGAAAATGAATATATATTGACTTTCTGTACCATTCTTGATAATATTCAAGGAGAGGTTATCTTGAGGTTATCTTGAGATGATTTCGGGGCTTTAGTGTCCCCGCGGCTCGGTCCTCGACCAGGCCTCCACCCCCCAGGAAGCAGCCCGTGACAGCTGACTAACACCCAGGTACCTATTTTACTGCTAGGTTATCTTGAGGTTATCTTGAGTAACAGAAAGGGACCTGGCGTCGGTGTCTAGTGTTCAGCCACGCTGTTGTGACTTACTGTTTGCATTGGGAGTTAATAACACGGGTGCCCAATTTTACCAAACATGTCGTAATGGTTGGGTCTTGCATGGAATGTCTGGTGCTGTACTTAACTCCTCTCTCATTGACGCTTTCCCGGTCATTTTGGCCACAATCCCGCCAAAAAAATTTAGTTTTTTTTCTAGTTTGCCGAGTAAAAAAATTTTGATCATAATTTTTTTTTTATTTTTTATTTTTTTTGCTTCTCAACCATTGTTTTTTGTTTGAAATGTTTTTTTTCATGTTTGTGGCCAAGATTTGTTTTGCCTCGTTTCAAAAAATATGATTTGTGTGTGTGTGTGTGTGTGTGTGTGTGTGTACTCACCTATTTGTGCTTGCAGGATCGAGCATTGACTCTTGGATCCCGCCTTTCCAGCTATCGGTTGTTTACAGCAATGACTCCTGTCCCATTTCCCTATCATACCTAGTTTTAAAAGTATGAATAGAGTTTGCTTCCACAACCTGTTCCCCAAGTGCATTCCATTTTTCCACTACTCTCACGCTAAAGGAAAACTTCCTAACATCATGTGTGTGTGTGTGTGTGTGTGTGTGTGTGTGTGTGTGTGTGTGTGTGTGTGTGTGTGTGTGTGTGTGTTGGGGGAGAAGGGAGAGGGGGGGGGAGGCAGAGCGATGAACTACAAGTTGAAACTGCAAACTAGTTCATTTATAGACTTTGGAAAAACTTTTCTAATTAAACTATTTTGCATGACCTCGCTCGAAAGACTTGTCTGTTCGAACAGCTTAAGTGTGAACAGAGGAATGAGAGAACGAGAACCGGAGGCAATGTGAAGAACAGGTGTGATGAACAGGGTACGGAGGGGGGAGGGGGGGGCGCTGGGGGAGGGGATAGGGGGGTAGGGGATGTGTGTGTGTAGTGGAGATTGGCCACCTCGGCCCAACGCCAGTATGAACCAGTTTCGTGGCGTGGTTGTCTTCTGCTTCTTCTCACTCCTCAAATACTAAAAAAAAATTCATATAATACATAGTTACACGTGATATTCTTCAGATGGGAAAGTAGTTGTTGCCTTGAAGAGACGTGACGAGATGCCCCTGTGATGGTTTTGAGAGAGATTTCGGGCGAAGTTGTGCTCGTGATGGAGGAACTGTGTTGGGGGTTGGTGATTGATTCCCAACACCTGTCCAATCACCGTATTGGGGGTGTTGGGGAAGTAGTTGAGGCGGCATGGGCTCCCGGGGTGGGTCCGGGAGGGCGTGAGGGGGCGCGCGGTACCTCCGCCAGCAGGACACGGAGCTTTTTATGGCGGGAAGTGACGCACGAGCGGCGATGTTATTGTCAAGGTCTGTTTTATTGCCCTACCCCACCCTGGGGAGATATACCTGGAGTATACCTGGAGTATACCTGAGTATACCTGAGTATACCTGGAAGTTCTTCTACTCCCCGAGCCCGGCTTCACTTGGGATAACTTGGTTCAACAGACGAATGGTCTGGTCCGCAGGGTCATATAACCACAACAACCTGGTTGGTCTGGTACTTTTTGCTGGAAAGTGTCGGATTTTCTCTTGAACACTTCTACTTTCGTACCGACAATATGCGTTAGGTTCATTGGGAGGATATTAAACAGCCTCTAATGTTAATTCGGTGTTCTATCCTTGCACGTGACGCCTCTAATTCTTCTCTGGGTCTGTTCTGCATTTTCCTTCCATATCTTTCGTTCCAGTATGTTATTCTATTGTGGAAATTTGGAGCTTGTCCCCACCAGAGCCGGTCGGCCGAGGGGACAGCACGCTGGATTTGTGATCCTGTGGTCCTGGGTTCGATCCCAGGCGCCGGCGAGAAATAATGGGCAGAATTTCTTTCACCCTATGCCCCTGTTACCTAGCAGTAAAAATAGGTACCTGGGAGTTAGTCAGCTGTCACGGGCTGCTTCCTGGGGGTGGAGGCCTGGTCGAGGACCGGGCCGCGGGGACACTAAAGCCCCGAAATCATCTCAAGATAATCTCAAGAAACCAGTGTCTTGTATGTATGTTATGTGATGTATCGTCTCCTAGCGTGTGGAGGGTCAAGGCTAGCTGTTGTTGTTGGTAAGATTCGCTAACTGGAAGACAAAGTTCCAAGCAGCACGGGCTATGGTGAGCCCGTAGTGGACATGTTAATTTTAAGGCTAGCATGTGGTCTTTTCCATGCTAAAAGTTGATAGCTTAATCATGAAGAAACAGCGTTAGAATAGTGGGTAACTGCTGACGGCTAAGAGTTTAGGTTAGCGTCGCAGGGAGCCGGTCGGCCGAGCGGACAGCACACTGGACTTGTGATCCTGTGGTCCTGGATTCGATCCCGGGCGCCGGCGAGAAACAATGGGCAGAGTTTCTTTCACCCTATGCCCCTGTTACCTAGCAGTAAAAATAAGTACCTGGGTGTTCGTCAGCTGTCACGGGCTGCTTCCTGGGGGTGGAGGCCTGGTCGAGGACCGGGCCGCGGGGATACTAAAGCCCCGAAATCATCTCAAGATAACCTCAAGATAACCTCTCAAGATAGCGTGGCCACTGTGTTGTAGAGACGAGTATAGGAGTAGTGGGGATGACTGGAGCACCGCGAGATCCCCCCCCCATGAATATAATTCCCGTTGTCAGGGACAGGAAGCCTGTGTATATGCATACTGTAGGCTTGTCGAGGTCCCCTCCAAGTCAACTACTGACATCTCCCAAGATGCATCACCAAAACAGTTGTCTACCTTCCGGGTAGCTAGTTACTTCTAGGTGAAAGGAAATGTACCCATGTAACCATTCTACCCCGTCTGGGAATCGAACCAAGGATCTACGATTGTGAGTCGAGAACGAAACCAACTGTGCTAGCAGACCCTTATCTCTTGAAGTATATATTCATTTACCCTTATCTCTTGAAGTCTCATATCGTATCATAAAGCCTCTATACAACACTAAGTCTCATATCGTATCATAAAGCCTCTATACAACACTAAGTCTCATATCGTATCATAAAGCCTCTATACAACACTAAGTCTCATATCGTATCATAAAGCCTCTATACAACATTAAGTCTCATATCGTATCATAAAGCCTCTATACAACATTAAGTCTCATATCGTATCATAAAGCCTCTATACAACATTAAGTCTCATATCGTATCATAAAGCCTCTATACAACATTAAGTCTCATATCGTATCATAAAGCCTCTATACAACATTAAGTCTCATATCGTATCATAAAGCCTCTATACAACACTAAGTCTCATATCGTATCATAAAGCCTCAATAAAACACTATGTAACTTGCGCTCGTAAATTTCCACGATTCTAAATTTGTTTGAAATGGTAGAAATCGGATTGAAGAGATGCTACGAGAGAGGTGAGAGATGAGGTAATACTTACCTACTAGTGACTACAGTAAAGTGAGGTTTAGCCCCTGACATCCGAGTTCTATACAGTATACCTAGGTCATAAAAGTATTTGTGTGTACGTCTGATACCATACTACTTGTGTAAAGGAGGAAATGTAGATGTTTATCTCTCAGAATGTTTGGTAATATGTTTATTGCTTGTGATGTGTGTCTATGTATGTATTAACACGATGTACTGAACGGGGTGAGAATAGCTTGAGCTACCTCATCCCTTTGTGTGGATTTTACATCAATAAACTTATTTCAATTTCAATCCGAGTTCTTTGTTGTGTCTGGCCATAAAGTTGTGGATGGAGGTGGCTTCCACAACTTCTTTCAACTCAACAGGTTGTGGCGCACGAGTGAGGCGCCAGGAGACGGTGTGACAGCCTCGTGAAACCTGCACACGGGTGGTGTAGATCAGGGGCTAGCAGATTCACGAAGCACTTAAGAGACATTTATGCAACGTTTTATGGCTTGCAGTAAACGTTTCACCTTTCTTTTAGCTCACTAACAGTTTAGACACCTTGATACCCATACTACAGGTCACAACAATGTTTTACACGCAAATAATAATTGCGTTGCTCGGAACACCATTTCCCTCACGTGGCAATTTGAAACTGAATGGTAATTATTCAGCACATTGTTCCCCCGGTCCACGCCTGGCTTCGCAAGCTTTTGTCGGCTTGATATTAAAAATGGAGCAATATAGCGGTTAGAAATATAGACGTAATTATCAGTGGGCTTTTGCATAGTGGAGGCTTCTTGCTTTTTTAAGGCTCACATGGTTATAGTTTGGGCTCAGGGTACAGGACACACCCTGTAATGTAGATGTGATAGAGCTCAGTAGGCTCAGGAATATGTACACCAGTTGAGAGGCGGGAGCTCAACCCCCGCAAACACAACTAGGTGAGTAACTAGGTGAGTACTCCCGCCTGGGGGAAAGACTTTGCAGAAGTATACTACTACAGGAGTATACTACTGCAGGAGTATACTACTGCAGGAGTATACTACTGCAGGAGTATACTACTGCAGGAGTATACTGCCCCCCCCCCCCTCATAAACCCACTAGGTTGGCAATGAAATACATGAAGGACGTCATGCTTGGTGACATTAGAATATTAGGATCTTATTATGCTTTGACATGCATTGTTCATTTCTTCCCATCTTTTGAAGTGAGAGGATTAATTCATTAGCTCCCTCACCTCTCATTAGTCTAATAGGTAAAGCTTCATTTATCTCTGAAATTCTCTCTCCAATACTCTGTAAGTTCAATCATATCATCAGTAATAGTGCAGACGAGGAGTTACAATAACGTGGCTGATGTTGACCAGACCACACAATAGAGAGTGAAGGGTCGACGACGTTTCGGTCCGTCCTGGACCATTCTCAAGTCGATTGTGGAGGTAGACTTGAGAATGGTTCAGGACGGACCGAAACGTCGTCATTCCTTCACTTTGCTGTGTGTGGTTTGGTCAACAAACCAAATTATTTCTTCACATAAGCGAAGTCAAAATAAAAAATCTCCACTACTATTTTACTTGTACTTATAAGTAAAGGTTCTTATACAGAAGACGACAAGGAGTACTGTTCAGGACTCATTCCCTTTTCGTGTCAGAATAGTGCCAGTGATGAGTAGAGGTGGTCCCGGGTTCGATCCCGGGCGCCGCCAAGAAACAATGGGCAAAGTTTCTTTCACCCTATGCCCCTGTTACCTAGCAGTAAAATAGGTACCTGGGTGTTAGTCAGCTGTCACGGGCTGCTTCCTGGGGGTGGAGGCCTGGTCGAAGACCGGGCCGCGGGGATACTAAAGCTCCGAAATCGTCTCAAGATAACCTCAAGAAGAGGTGCCATAGGCACAATCAGAGAGCACTGTCTGAACATCAGAAGTGCCGGACCAACCAGGCTGTAGTTGATGCATGGATCTGCCGGCCATTCCAGGCAACAGCCTGTTGGACCAATTGATCAAAAGTCTGGCTCCAGGCCGGGCTTGGGGGGTACAAAAACTTCCCGAACCCTCTGTAGGTAAAATCCAGGTAAACAATGAGCTGAGAGGACGGTTGTAAGGAATGGTGCCCAACTGCCTGCTCGATCCCTAATGGTCTTAGACTGTTGACCTGCAGTAAGCGAGGTTGTGACTACCGACACACGTGGACCAACTGTCCCCCTTCAGACTCTAACTGCCCTCGTTCAGGCTGTAACTGCGCCTGACCTACAGGTAAACTCAAATAAAATAAAATCCCAAATACCCTTTATCCTCCTCATATAAAACTCAGTTTTCGACAAACACTTTGTAGTAATCTGGTTCACCCTGCTGCTGGTGTTTACCGTTTCCTGTTCTTACGCAAACGAGGACTCACAATAACGTGGCTGAAATATTTTGACCTGAAATGTGTTTCCTGTTCTTCTCCGATACTTTGGTGAAACTGATCCTTCACTGAATGACATTAAATAAAACAATGTCAAGTCTGCAGACACAAAAATGTTCTCTTCTGTCATGTTAGGGGCTCTAAATCATCCTATAGATATTCTAAACTACTCTTTCTTGCCTCTACTCTTCCTAGACGCAGTTGATACTCAACATGTTCGGCGTGAACAAATCCAAGCGAACGTGGATTTGTGTCCAAGCGAACAAATCCACAAGCGCCGTGACGAGGGTTCGAACGTACGTCCGAGAGGATCCCAGACGCTGCCTTAATCACGGCCCTTGTGGATTTGTTCATTTGATGCATCACGCTATTGTGATTTCTGTTAGTCTAGGCTTTGTTGCCGAATCTACACAAACTTTACCTGGAGCATACCTGGAGAGGGTTCTGGGAGTTCCGGCCTGAGGCCAGGCTCGACTTGTAATATCTTGGTCCAACAGGCTGTTGCTTGGAGCGGCCCGCAGGCCCATATATCCACTACAGCCTCTTGTTATTCTACTGTGCAAATTTGGGACCTGGCCTTCAAGTATCTTCCATTTATATATTATTTGATACCTTTTCTCGTCTCCTTTCCACAGAGTACATTTTGAGAGCTTTGAGACGGTTCCAATAATTTAGATGGTTTATGGTTTCTATGCGAGTCGTATATGTTCTCTGTACTCCCGGGAGTCGGTCGGCCGAGCGGACAGCACGCTGGACTTGTGATCCTGTGGTTCAATCCCAGGCGCCGGTGAGAAACAATGGGCAGAGTTTCTTTCACCCTATGCCCCTGTTACCTAGCAGTAAAATAGGTACCTGGGTGTTAGTCAGCTGTCGCGGGCTGCTTCCTGGGGGTGGAGGCCTGGTCGAGGACCGGGCCGCGGGGACACTAAAGCCCCGAAATCATCTCAAGATAAGCTCAAGAAGTACTCAAAGCCTGGCGGGAGACCCAGAGCGAGAGGCAGCCAATTGTATAGGGCTCTTGCCACCCTTTCTCCTCGCTGATTTGTGTTACAACCTTGACAGTCTATTTTGCAACATGGCGACCTGTGATGCAACATGGCGACCTGTGATGCAACATGGCGACCTGTGATGCAACTTGGCGAGCAATAAGTAAAGCAACCTTGGCGAGCTTTAAGTAAATTATTTACAGAATTGATAATAATAGCATATCATGTGGGGATATAATTATACAGTGTGTTGCTGAAGTGTACCTGGTCTATCTTGGTGCTGTAGTAACACCTTTTGAAGCTTAGTTTATCTCTTTTATCTGGCTGGTTATCAGGGCGGTTATTAATGTTCGTAATTGAAATGAAGTGTTGTAGTCTCTCTTGTGTGAGTGTGCTCGCCTTATTGTGCGTGCTGGGTGTAGAGGCTCGATAGCCTTGAGCTCTTGTCATATCTATATTTGACGTTGTGTATGGAGGTTGACTCCCTGTTGTTGCTTCACAGGATCAACGTCCCCGTGGCCAAACTCTGGCTAGGCTTCCTGGTTGTTGGTCTGGTCAACCAGGCTATTGGACGCAGCTGTTCGCAGCATGACGTAGGAATCACAGCCTGGTTGATGAGGTGTCGTTTGAAGGTGTTTGTCAACCGAAAGATGTCGGTCAGTTATGTCCCTTATGTATACCTGATTGATACCTGGTTGATGGGGTTTTGGAAGCTCTTCTACTCCCCAAGCCCGGCCCGGGGCCAGGCTTGACTTGTGAGAGTTTGGTCCACCAGGCTGGTGCTTGGAGCGGCCCGCAGGCCCACATACCCACCACAGCCCGGTTGGTCTGGCACGTCTTTTAGAAAACAAAAAGGTGGTGGTGGTCCCTATTTATGTGGACTGGTTGTGACTGGTGGAGGGTGGTAGGGACCGGGGCAGAAGTGGGCCATGTATTGCTACATGAGAGACGTGTAATTGAGCTAGCACACTCATCTCACAGCTCAACATGTTTGTCTCCTTAGTCCTCTGATCACCTTTCGCCCTGGGGCCACCCTGGGGTCACCCTGGGGTCCTTAGGGTCACCCTGGGAGCCGGTCTATGGTCGCCCTGGGGCCGTCCTGGGGTCCTTACACAGTGCAAATGTACATTTAACACTCTGGATTTAGAACATCTGTGAGAGGCGACGATGCTCACGCAGGAATGTAGGTCGCGGAGAGTTTTGTGGCAAGTTTTGTCATAAATAATGCCTGGAAAGAGAAGAGAGCGAGAACATGGAGGTTCATGATGTTCTCTCTTACTCTGGGGGGGGGGGGAGGGGGTTTGGAGGACACGTGTTCTTAGATTCCCCTCCCTCCCTCCTACACGAGTAGGCTTAGAATCCCCCTCTGAGCACTTATCGTATGTGGATGTAAAGATAAGGCTAGAGGATAGTAGGAATGCAGTTGGCTGTCATATGAGCAGAGCAGTGAATAGGCACAATCAGAGAACACTGTATAAACATCAGAGGTCAGCGGTTGTTCAACGTCCTCCCAGCGACTATAAGAAATATTGCCGGAACAACCGTGGACATCTTCAAGAGGAAACAAGATCATTTTCTCCAAGGAGTGCCGGACCAACCGGGCTGTGGTGGATATGTGGGCCTGCGGGCTGCTCCAAGCAACAGCCTGGTGGACCAAACTCTCACAAGTCAAGTCTGGCCTCGGGCTGGGCTTGGGGAGTAGAAGAACACCCAGAACCCCATCAACCAGGTACAGTCCAGGTACCCTGGTACCCTGTTGACCATATACAGGTAATATGCTCCTCATGTAGGGGATTTCCTGTTATCAATCCCAATGTCTGCAACAGGAACCCGCCTCGAACTGCATCACTTCTATAACGTAGTGGTACTCTTGCCTTCCATCCTGATTGATTGATGAAGATTAAGCCACCCAAAAGGTGGCACGGGCATGAATAACCGGTGAGTGGCGGCCCTTTTGAGCCATTACCAGTATCAAGAGCTGAAACTGATCTGTGGAGGTGCGACTGCACCCTGCGTGACGGGAGATGTCTCCCGTGATTCCTTCCTCAATCCACACTATATATATATATACAAGTGTACTCGCAGTCAGACAAAAGCCAACAAAAGTAGCAGTATCAATCAGTATCAATCTCTACAGATTGATACTCTTGTTATGTTCCTTTTTTTTTGTTTTGTTTTTGTTTAACTTAACCAATAGGAACCCAAAATTCAGGATAGAGTAAAACACGTGGGTGCCTACATGGCTTTAGTTACTCACTAATTCGACCACAGGTTATCTTGACGTTATCTTGAGATGATTTCGGTGCTTTTAGTGTCCCCGCGGCCCGGTCCTCGACCAGGCCTCCACCCCCAGGAAGCAGCCCGTGACAGCTGACTAACTCCCAGGTACCTATTTACTGCTAGGTAACAGGGGCATTCAGGGTGAAAGAAACTTTGCCCATTTGTTTCTGCCTCGTGCGGGAATCGAACCCGCGCCACAGAATTACGAGTCCTGCGCGCTATCCACCAGGCTACGAGGCCCCTACGAGTGACGAGGTAAATTAGCGTGGTCGACATTTAGGCGTTGAGTCACAATAACGTGGCTAAAGTATGTTGACCAGACCACAAACTTGAAGGTGAAGGGACGACGACGTTTCGGTCCGTACTGGACCATTCTCAAGTCGATTCTCACTTGAGAATGGTCCAGGACGGACCGAAACGTCGTCGTCCCTTCACCTTCTAGTGTGTCAACTTAGCATGGTCGAATTAGCGCATACGTAGCGCCTATTGGCTGAGTGGACAGCGCTCTGGATGCGTAGATCTAGGGACCCGGGATCGATTCCGGGCCATGGCGGAAACAAATGGGCAAAGTTTCTTTCACCCTGATGCCCCTCTTACCTAGCAGTAAATATGTACCTGGGAGTTAGACAGCTGCTACCGGCTGCTTTCTGTGTGTGTGTGTGTGTGTGTGTGTGTGTGTGTGTGTGTGTGTGTGTGTGTGTGTGTGTGTGTGTGTGTGTGTGTGTGTGTGAGTGAAAATAATTAGTAGTTTGTAACAGTTGAGAAGCGGGCCGAAAGAGCAGAGCCCCGCAAGCACAACTAGATGAATACATATGTGCGCAAAAATCCACATATATACATATGTGTTTACGTTTTAGAATTAGGTTCAGATATAAATGTTGTTAATATTGCGGTTTTTGACAAGGGAAGGACATGGGGTACCTAGGTCCAATTAATATTTATCTCTGTTAAACGTCGATTTATTTGTTAAATTACTTTGTGTTATTTTGAGTCGTAATTTCAAACTGCAAATATGTGCAGAGAGCCAGAATTTGGGTCTAAAATATGGCTCAGGTATCGAATTTGTGATGTTTGGGATATTTTGAAAACTGCAGGGGGGTTTGGGCAAAATGTTACCCATTGCTGTTTTCAGTAATTGGTATATTTTCGGTATAAAAAGTCGTAGTTTTAATCTTCTAATATGTGCAGAGAGCCAGAATTTGGCTCCAAAATATGGCCCAGGAGTCGGATTTGGGATATTTTGAAAACTGCAGGGGGGTTTGGGCAAAATGTGACCCATTGCTGTTTTCAGTAATTGGTATATTTTCGGTATAAAAAGTCGTAGTTTTAATCTTCTAATATGTGCAGAGAGCCAGTATTTGGCTCCAAAATATGGCTCAGGAGTCGGATTTGGGATATTTGGGATATTTTGAAAACTGCACGGGGGTTTGGGCAAAATGTGACCTATTGCATTTTTCAGTAATTGTCACATTTTCGGTATAAAAAGTCGTAATTTCAAACTGCAAATATGTGCAGAGAGCCAGAATTTGGGTCTAAAATATGGCTCAGGTATCGAATTTGTGATGTTTGGGATATTTTGAAAACTGCAGGGGGGTTTGGGCAAAATGTTACCCACCGCCGCTTTCAGTAATTGGCATATTTTTTGGATAAAAAGTCGGAATTTCAAACTTTGAATAGGTGCAGAGAGCCAGAATTTGGGTCCAAAATATGACTCAGGTATCGAATTTGAGTTGTTTGGGATATTTTGAAAACTGCAGGCGGGTTTGGGCAAAATGTGACCCACCGCCGCTTTCAGTAATTGGCATATTTTTGGTATAAAAATTCGGAATTTCTAACTGCGAATAGGTGCAGAGAGCCAAAATTTGGGTCCAAAATATGGCTCAGGTATCGAATTTGGGATGTTTGGGATATTTTGAAAACTGCAGGGGGGGGGGCAAAATGTGACCCACCGCCGCTTTCAGTAATTGGCAGATTTTTGGTATAAAAATTCGGAATTTCAAACTGCGAATAGGTGCAGAGAGCCAGAATTTAGGTCCAAAATATGGCTCAGGTATCGAATTTGGGATGTTTAGGATATTTTGAAAATTGCAGGGGGGTTTGGGCAAAATGTGACCCACCGCCGCTTTCAGTAATTGGCATATTTTTGGTATAAAAAGTAGGAATTTCAAACTTCGAATAGGTGCAGAGAGCCAGAATTTGGGTCCAAAATATGGCTCAGGTATCGAATTTGGGATGTTTGGGATATTTTGAAAACTGCAGGGGGGTTTGGGCAAAATGTGACCCACCGCTGCTTTCAGTAATTGGCATATTTTCGGTATAAAAAGTCATAATTTCAAACTGCTAATATGTGCAGACAGCAAGAATTTGACTCCAAAAATGGCCCAGGAATCGTATATGGGATATTTGGGATATTTTGAAAACTGCAGGGGGGTTTGGGCAAATTGTGACCCATCGCCTTTTTCAATAATTGGCATATTTTTGGTATAAAAATTCGTAATTTAAAATTGCAAATATGTGCAGAGAGCAAGAATTTGACTCCAAAAATGGCCCAGGAGTTCGGATTTGGGATATTTGGGATAGTTTGAAAACTGCAGGGGGGTTTGGGCAAAATGTGACGCATCGTTGTTTATGCTCTCCATCGGACATTAGGTCTTTAATTACTTCTCATTATATAAAAAAAATATTAGTTTTATTAAATGAAACATATAATATCGAGTATATATAGGGGGGGGGGGGGTACTACCTCTGGTGTAATCGAATATCGAATATATATTTCTCTATATACTCTATAATGACAATATTTTAAGAAGTGTTTAAATATTTTAAGAATTATAAGTCAGTTAAATGGTTCGTAAATCGTTAAGTGTAACACACCGGAGCCGGTCGGCCGAGTGGACAGCACGCTGGACTTGTGATCCTGTGGTCCTGGGTTCAATCCCAGGCGCCGGCGAGAAACAATGGGCAGAGTTTCTTTCACCCTATGCCCCTGTTACCTAGCAGTAAAATAGGTACCTGGGTGTTAGTCAGCTGTCACGGGCTGCTTCCTGGGGGTGGAGGCCTGGTCGAGGACCGGGCCGCGGGGACACTAAAAAGCCCCGAAATCATCTCAAGATAACCTCAAGATATTGGTTAGAAAAAATATATGAATGTTGAACACTGTTAAATTAACGTGTTATTTAATTCGATACATTACAATCAAAATTTTCATGGGGTTTTATATGATTAGAGATCCGGTTACCTTGTGTTGATTCCGAGGATCATCGTCCTCGCGGCCCGGTCTCTGACCAGGTCTTTTGGTTGGTGGCCTGGTCAAGCAGGCTATTGGACGCGGCTGCTCGCAGCCTGACATATGCATCACAGCCTGGTTCATGCGACAGGTTGCGATCAACATGAATGATCACATCAAGACTGTAAGGGGAGGGAGGGAGTTATCAGGGGAAAAGCGCCAAGCCATTACGACTATATAGCACTTGGAAGGGGTCAGGATAAGGATTTGGGATGGGCCGGGGGATGGTGCCCAACTACTTGGACGGTCGGGGATTGAACGCCGACCTGCATGAAGCGAGACCGTCGCTCTACCGTCCAGCCCAAGACTGTAAGGGGAGGGAAGCCAAGTTGCTGACGGTACCTCCACGAGAACTGGGTCTCGTACCCTACATTGACCTCTAACCAGGTCTTCCTGGTTGTGGCAGTCCGATCAACGAGGCTGTTACACGCTGCTGCACGGAATCTGGCGGCTTATCTTAAAATTATCTTGAGATTATCTTGATCAGGCTTGATCAGGTTCCTGGCGCAGTTTCTCTCCCTGCGAAGTGCATGGGTCCCAAGGTACACCACGTGTTCTTGGTCGCACGCCACCTCAGCTCTCGTGCGTGTACGGCCAATTGACGTACTAAGCCGTACTCACTGCTAATCCACGTCTGCAATGTCTTCAATCTTCTTGACTCCGTCTTATCTCTGGAAAAAGACAGTAACATTAGCAGACGAGGAGTCCAATAACGTGGCTGAGATATGTTGACCAGACTACACTAGAAAGTGATGGGACGACGACGTTTCGGTCCGTCCTGGACCATTCTCAATCGACTTGAGAATCGTCCAGGACGGACCGAAACGTCGTCGACCCTTCACTTTCTAGTGTGTGGTCTGGTCAACAACCTTAGCAAATTTGGCGATGGCAAAGAGTGATTTAATTGCATAATAAGAATCAAAACTGCTACAGGATGACTTAGAATAGACAAATAATGTGCAGATGATATATTGTTAATACTCACAAGTTCAGAGTTCTGAGACTGGGCAGTAATTATTTTTACTAGATTAAAATTAGATTACTAGACTAGATTTTTACGGTTAAAATTGCCGAATCTGAATTGGAAAATGAATTGGGAGTTACGGTTAGCAGGCAACTTAAGCCAAAAAGCTCTGAGTAAATGTTCAAAATAATGCTCCTATGATATGAACATCTACAAACATTAAGGCTACAAATGAAATTCTTCAGTTTTATCTTAACCACCTTGTTAGGTCCAAATTAGATAATGACGTTTGGTGTTGATGTTCCTATGTACATATATCATGTACATATATTGAACCTATGATTGAACATATATCCTGCTGAACGTCTGTACAGACTGATAAGAAGGTACCTTACCTTGAGGTTACCTTGAGGTGATTTCGGGGCTCAGCGACCCCGCGGCCCGGTCGTCGACCAGGTCTGGTTGCTGGACTTGTCAGTCAGGGTGTTGGACGCGGCTGCTCGCAGCCTGACGTATGAGTCACAGCCTGGTTGATCAGGTATCCTTTGGAGGTGTTTGTCAAGTTCTCTCTTGAACACTGTGAGTATGGGTATGCTGTGTGGGGATTTTTAAATAGCTTTATAAAACACTATACACTATAAAAATAGTCTATATACACTATAAAAAGTGTTTAATAGCCAATATAGAACACGAAAAGGTGAATATAAATGGAGTAAATTTAGATAGCCAACCCATAGATCTGAAAGTACAGGAAGTGACTACGCTTCGGGTCCCTCTTGGACCATTATAAAGTGGGTGAGAAGTCAGTATATAAAGTGGTTTACTACTAACCTTTCAAGTTAATACAAATACCAACAATTGTAGGTATAATAAGATTTCATAAGTTTACAGTTTAGAAAGAACTTTGCAAATACTCGGTAAAAAAAATCAATGTTCCATGGCAGCTTTTGTGTGTTGCAGAATACAGTACTGTATTTATGCAGCGTGTTTATATGTAACGAGGCAATTTATTGTTGAATTTGTATTAATTTGTTTATAGTGAGGTGAGGGCGACGGGTCCTCCCATCTCCCCCAAAGTAGCAAACTTGGTTTCTTCTGATAAAGAGTTCTTTAATATCTATCAACCTCGATCTGATATCCTTCAACCTCGGTTGATGGAGTACTTTTTTTAAACTTGATTAGTCAGTGTCATTGTGGTTATGTTAAAGTGTTTTATACATGTAATATAATCTTTCTTGATAATTGTTAAAACAGGGCCTGCTGACGTACTCCAGAGGTGTCCACCCCTAAATATTGCGGGTTTTCTCTGACCAACGAATATGCCCATTTTCTTTAATATGAAGTTTTCTCGCGTTTTTCAGGACAGACGAAAGATTTCCACACTGCAGCTGCCATATTTTGTTTCAATATATATTACATTGAAATGATATATTTTGTAGTAACATTACTGATTGGAGGAGCATAAGCAATCATTCTGTTAAGTATAGGTAGTTTTGTGTAGGGATAACTAGAGGTTTTGCTTATAACAAGAATGTACAAGAATGTATGAACTCTTGTATATATATATATAAATAAATATAAATAAAACTACTCTTTATCACCAGGGGATGAGACATTGGAAGAAGCCGAGTACTCCTACCGTGAGTTACAAGTATACCCTGAACCCCCCCCCCCATGTAAACTCGAGTGCTTACCTTTTGTCCCAACTCTAAACCTTTGGAATTTCTATTGCCCGTTCATTGCAACTTATTTGACTCCGTGACAGCCAGTGCATCTGGCCAAACCCAGAAGTGTTAACGAGTTTGATCAAAGCCACTTAATCCGGTCTTATCTACTGCATCCAGTTGTACCCCAAACCCACACTGAACGGGGTGAGACTAGCTTGAGCTACCTCATCCCTTTGTGTGTATTTTACCTCAATAAACTTATTTCAATTTCCCCAAACCACGTAATTCAGTTCTTCCCTCCCTCTTTCCCCCCCCCAAAGCCGTTTAATCCTGCTTGATACATAAGTCGATGTACCTAGCTCCAGTTAGAAACATGAGTCTCCCGTAACATTGCTTGCTATAGTGCTGTGTGCGCTTTGTGTAATTGAACCATATCCTTCTTTCCCAGGTAACCGAGTTATCCTTCTAACGTCCGCCACACCTCTTGACTAACTGTGTCTGGACCCTCGCCTTGGGAGGCTGAGTATTTATTGTTATTTTTGTGGACCAGCTGGTGGTGGGCGATGCTTGCTTGTGTGGGGGTTTTTATTTATTTATTATAGGTAAATAATATTGGAGGGGCCTCGTAGCCTGGTGGATAGCGCGCAGGACTCGTAATTCTGTGGCGCGGGTTCGATTCCCGCACGAGGCAGAAACAAATGGGCAGAGTTTCTTTCACCCTGAATCCCCCTGTTACCTAGCAGTAAATAGGTACCTGGGTGTTAGTCAGCTGTCACGGGCTGCTTCCTGGGGGTGGAGGCCTGGTCGAGGACCGGGCCGCGGGGACACTAAAAAGCCCCGAAATCATCTCAAGATAACCTCAAGATAGGTACCCCAGGGTACCACCTATCCTGTGGGCGGTGGTGGGAACTGGTACATAGTGAGCTAGGGAACTGAAACCCCCCCAAGCTCATTTAGCTAGATATTAGCAGTTGTGTAACGGGCTTCAAAAGATTGTCACTTGCTAAGCTAAGCGAATTATGGGGTTCAGTTCCTGAACCGATTATTTGCCTCTGTGATGCTTTCTACCATCGCCCACGGGATGGGTATGGGGTGCATAATAAAGAAATTGAAATTGACTAAGCAAGTAATAATCGTGTGATGTTAGTTGAACAATTTATTTATCAATGGTCTGTTTTTGTGGGTGTTTTGTAGCGACATTTAAGTTCCAGTGAAGTTTGTGTATTGTTTTTAAAATATTAATTTATGGTGCTGTTTCTTTGTTATTTTTGCGATGTAAAGTATCTATATGAAGGACCTTGTGTTAATTATATTTTTGTCTGTGGCGTGATATGTTTTGTCAGCTGTTATCAAGGGATAATTTGATGACCGTTGTGATACAGCCACCCGGCCGAGGCTTTATTCTCCCTCTTACTTAAATAGTTGAGACACAGACACATAGCAAAATTAGATGTCAAAAGGCAAGTCTGAAATCAAGAATGCATCTAATTTTGCCTACTGTGTGTACTTACCTAGTTGTACTTACCTTTACGGGCTATTCATGCCCGCGCCACCTTTTGGGTGGCTTAATCCTTATCACTCAATCAATCTGTACTTACCTAGTTGTGCTTGCGGGGGTTGTGCTCTGGCTCTTTGGTCCCGCCTCTCAACTGTCAATCAACTGGTGTACAGGTTCCTGAGCCTACTGGGGTCTATCATATCTTCACTTAATGCTGTGTATGGAGTCAGCCTCCACCACATCACTTCCTTATGCATTCCATTAGGTGTCTGTGTGTGTGTGTTTGAACCATTTCCGTAAGACGTTGTTGTTTTAGATTCAGCTTCTTGGAACGTAATGTCCATGTAGCACGGGCTATGGTGAACCCGTAAAAACGTTTTTTTGAGAGGTTCCGTGTGGTTGTCGTCGTGTTGTGTCTCCACCAGTGACATTGTTGTGTTGCCCGAGAAATGACCGAATATTTACATTCAAGGCGGTGGCCCGCCCATGTGTATTACGAATTACATATACACGCACACATACTAGATAAGGTACCCGGCTGTGCCTGGGTCTCTTCCCTTCTCCTCCTCCTTCCCTCTCTTCCCGTTTATCCTCTCTTAAAATTTAATAACGTAAAGCATTGACACTACCAAGGCCTCTACGGAAGACACATCGAATTCAGACTGCATGGATCTCACGCGGGATCACTATAGATGCAGGCATTTCTTAGAGGGGGGAATTAGGGCAGACCCTGACTGGCCTATAACATTCACATACCCCCCACGTGTCATCTTTGAGAGTTGTGTGAGGCTAGCCCCATGCATCTGGCCTATTTTGGACTCAATAATAATACAGAAAATCACACTAACGTACATTATTAAATCCATTCACAACCTCAAAATTACCTTCACAACCCCAGTGAATTTTATTATTAATAATAATATAATTATTATTAATATTGATATAATATAATTTTAGAGCCTCTGGACTGTATGTAATTGGAGTACTCGAGCGTAATAGCATAATTAGAGACAGAACTAACTCTTCTAGTGATAATCACTTGTTACCAGCGGACATCCGCTCCAGTATGTAGTAGTGTTTTACACAGTGTAGGTATCCAACTCGTCCTCTTAAAAATAACGCCACTTTAGGCTCGTATGCGCGCTATGGCCAAATTTGGACGTAATTTGAAATGAAATCGACTCACAAAAGTGACGTACTGTTGCGTTTTCTGTTTGAGTCGTCCGGCTTACTCGGTAAGGTTAGAAGAGGACACTTTCAATTAACGTTTTGAAACTTTATGAGAATTTCCTGCCCACCTAACCTATCAGAGGACCCTTAACTTACTGTTGTTGAAAAAAAATCCCAAATTTATTTCCATTTTTTTTCATTTTCAAATTACGTCCACTTTCGGTCATACG
>NC_091242.1:1327136-1369636 GCF_040958095.1 Procambarus clarkii | reverse complement strand
GTGATCCATTAGTGGCTCTCAGGTGAGCCAGGTGACTATGTGATCCATTAGTGGCTCTCAGGTGAGCCAGGTGACTATGTGATCCATGAGTGGCTCTCAGGTGAGACAGGTGACTATGTGATCCATGAGTGGCTCTCAGGTGAGACAGGTGACTATGTGATCCATTAGTGGCTCTCAGGTGAGACAGGTGACTATGTGATCCATTAGTGGCTCTCAGGTGAGACAGGTGACTATGTGATCCATGAGTGGCTCTCAGGTGAGCCAGGTGATTGTGTGTGATCCATTAGTGGCTCTCAGGTGAGCCAGGTGATTGTGTGATCCATCAGTGGCTCTCAGGTGAGCCAGGTGATTGTGTGTGATCCAACAGTGGCTCTCAGGTGAGCCAGGTGATTGTGTGTGATCCATCAGTGGCTCTCAGGTGAGCCAGGTGATTGTGTGTGATCCAACAGTGGCTCTCAGGTGAGACAGGTGACTGTGTGTGATCCATCAGTGGCTCTCAGGTGAGCCAGGTGATTGTGTGTGATCCAACAGTGGCTCTCAGGTGAGCCAGGTGATTGTGTGTGATCCATCAGTGGCTCTCAGGTGAGCCAGGAGATTGTGTGTGATCCAACAGTGGCTCTCAGGTGAGCCAGGTGACTGTGTGTGATCCATCAGTGGCTCTCAGGTGAGACAGGTGATTGTGTGTGATCCATGAGTGGCTCTCAGGTGAGCCAGGTGACTGTGTGTGATGCATGAGTGGCTCTCAGGTGAGCCAGGTGATTGTGTGTGATCCATGAGTGGCTCTCAGGTGAGCCAGGTGACTGTGTGTGATGCATGAGTGGCTCTCAGGTGAGCCAGGTGATTGTGTGTGATCCATCAGTGGCTCTCAGGTGAGCCAGGTGATTGTGTGTGATCCATCAGTGGCTCTCAGGTGAGCCAGGTGATTGTGTGTGATCCATCAGTGGCTCTCAGGTGAGCCAGGTGACTGTGTGTGATCCATGAGTGGCTCTCAGGTGAGTCAGGTAATTGTGTGTGATCCATTAGTGGCTCTCAGGTGAGCCAGGTGACTGTGTGTGATCCATGAGTGGCTCTCAGGTGAGCCAGGTGACTGTGTGTGATCCATGAGTGGCTCTCAGGTGAGACAGGTGATTGTGTGTGATCCATGAGTGGCTCTCAGGTGAGCCAGGTGACTGTGTGTGATGCATGAGTGGCTCTCAGGTGAACCAGGTGATTGTGTGTGATCCATCAGTGGCTCTCAGGTGAGCCAGGTGATTGTGTGTGATCCATCAGTGGCTCTCAGGTGAGCCAGGTGATTGTGTGTGATCCATCAGTGGCTCTCAGGTGAGCCAGGTGATTGTGTGTGATCCAACAGTGGCTCTCAGGTGAGCCAGGTGATTGTGTGTGATCCAACAGTGGCTCTCAGGTGAGCCAGGTGATTGTGTGTGATCCAACAGTGGCTCTCAGGTGAGACAGGTGACTGTGTTGGATTCACCTTGTTCTCCTGATTCTGTATTCTCTCTCTCCTACTCCGTTTCTCCCCCCCCCCACCCCTCCCTTCTATCTCTCCCCTCTCGTGTCTCCTTTTCCATATATTCTCCTTCCTTCATTTCCCATTTTCCTTTCCTTCCTCAAAGGAAAAAATGTATCGTGAGGCTGAAGCATGAATCGAACCCGCGACAGCGCTGACTGCCTTGCTGATGGCTCCCTGTGCGCCCCCTGGCGTGTCATTATAGGGGGCGCACAGCCCACATAACCCCCACTCTCTTCCTTATTTTTTTCCCTTTGGGGGTCACCGCCCCCTCATAACTCCGTCTCTAACCAGACTTGGATTACGTGGAACTGAAGCCTTCTCCCTCAGAGGTAATTGTAGCTTGATGGTCGTCTGAACTGGTGAGGACGGCTTCCTGTTATTGTGTCGTGGAAGGAGTTGATTGTGGGTTGAGGAAGGGGGGGGGGTTGTCTTATGTCTACCGTGTGCTGGTTCCGGGGCCCTGTGTCTCCGCGGCGCGGTCTCTCATTAGGCCTCTTTGTTTAACCCATTCTCCTAATACAAGATTGCATTTTGCTGTATATTTTACTTGGGGTCAAATAAATTTTGAATTGAATAGTGTTAGCGGTTCGCGAAATTGACACGCTGTCAATCTGTTATTTTGTGAGAATGTGTTTGTTCGAAAATTTATTCAGATTTATATTTGTTTTCATTGACGTGAAATTCACTCTTTTTTTTTTTTATTTACATCAATTTCTGTATTGTTTGTTGATAATGTATTTGTCACGTAAGTTATCGATAATCCTTATGTATTGATTTGATTCATGAGACTTGTCTTAATTTATCAAATTGTGAGTACATTTTTTTGAAGGATTTAATAGGGTTATTTGTTATTTCTGGATAAGCGGGACGGGATCCGTTTAAGCGGATCGGGAGCCCATTAAGCGAGTTTATTGTGGAGTTTACTTATCCAGGACTTGTGTTTGGTGGAGTTGTGGTCTTCTAGGAGTTATTTAGATGTAGTTCGTGGTTAATTTTGATTCGTAAAAGTTTGGTATTTTTAATGGATTTAAGTATTTAATTATTGATTGATTTTAATAAGTAATTACTCGCTAAACGATGGCACTGAGACGTGACCAGAGGTGCTACCCTCATCACTGTAAGTCTACACGAGACAAATAAGCATCGGTATGCGTGTGGGCGGCCTAAACGATAGCCTCTGCCTACTGTGCAAAGTGGGATGTTGTGCACTAAGAATTGGAGAGGCAACCGCAAGCCTTGGTTGATAATGGGTTTACTAACAGCCAAGTGAACACCTTTGTTAGGAAGTATGTAGATAAATGGTTCCCACCTAGCCAGCAGGCGCCCCCACCTTATGTAGCTTCCGGGGATCAACAACCCCGCGGCTCGGTCTCCGACTAGGCCTCCCAGTTGGTCGTCTGGTCAACCAGGCTATTGGACGCAGCTGCGGTCATGCGTCTGGTCATAGTCAGGATGCTCGCAGCCTGACGTATGAATCACAGCCTGGTTGATCAGGTATTTTTTGGAGGTGCTTGCTGAGTTCTCTCTTGAACACTGTGAGGGGTCGGCCAGTTATGTCCCTTATGTGTAGTGGAAGCGTGTTGAACAGTCTCGGGCCTCTGATGTTGATAGTTCTCTCTCAGAGTACCCATTGTACCTCGGCTCTTCAACGGGGGTATTCTGCACATCCTGCCATGCCTCCTGGTATAAAATGTTATTTCCGTGTGCAGATTGGGAACCAGTCCCTCTAATATCTCCACGTGTAGATTATTATGCATCCCGCCTGCGCTTTAGAGAATACAGATTAAAACCTTTTAATCGGTTCCAATAATTTAGATGTTTTGTAGTGGATGCTAGCAGTAAAGGAGCTTTGTACGGTAGGTAGCCTTGACTCCAGAGTCGCCATTCTTCACACACTAGTGAAGGAAATGCAGCCTGTGGAATATAACCTGGGGGTCAGGTATGGAATGGAGTCCCAACCTGTAATTTTGTTTATCGGAGGTGATTTGGTAGAATGATTGTTATTGTGGAGGTGTTTTGATTGGAGAGTTTTTTTCTGATCCGTCAGACATTTGCTGCATACTGGTTACAAACTTTCATAGTCATTACAACCCGGTTGATTCTGTATTTGGTGGAGAGGTCAGCAAGTTTGTTTTTTTTGGAGAATATAATGGCTTGAGGATAGTGTTTATCAGAGATAGTAGAAATCTGGACAGTGGCGGGGAAGTAATTCAGAGATGGTGAACAGTGGCGGGGAAGTAATCGAAGATGGTGCGACAGTGGCAGGGGAAAGTAATCAGAGTGGCAGGGAGAGTGTTAAATAATTAACTTGTTTCTTTATTTTTTTCTTCAAGCTGCTGGGAGAGCCATCTTGGAGCGACTCTGTGTACCAGGTCAGTGTGTGGCCTAGCCGGCCAATCTGGCCAAGCTGGCCTAGCTGGCCTAGCTGGCCTAGCCAACTCCCATAGCTAGCGCACTCTTAGCCTCTGGTCCTGTCCATCTGATTTCGTTATTAGCTTTTTACTATTTTGTTTTTAATCACTGTTTTGCAGTCCCTCCCTCCCCCCTTCACCCGCTCTCTCCTCGCTGCTTTTGTCCAGATGTGTCGTGTGTTTCACCTGTGTTGAAGCACCTGTGTTGAAGCACCTGTGTTGAAGCACCTGTGTTGAAGCACCAGTGTTTACGTGGGCGAGTGTGTGCAGTCCGTCCTCTTGAATTGCCACAACGGGCCAAAAAAACGGGGTACTAAAACGGGCGAATCCGAGCCGTTTAACTTACCCGACAACAGGTAGAAACACGTGTTTGTGCGCCGTTTGGGAATCGTAGAACGCCGTAAGTTGTCCGTTAGGGGGGGGGGTGCTGGAGTCACACTACGATGTATTATTTGAGAGAGGGGGGGAGACAGGTTGGAGTAGGTGGCTGGCTGTGTGACACTGGGATGATTGACACTGGGATGATTGACACTGGGATGATCGGCACTCGGATGATTGACGCTGGGATGATTGACACTCGGATGATTGACACTCGGATGATTGACACTGGAACGATTGACACTCGGATGATTGACACTGGGATGATGTGTGTCGAAGTATACCAGAAAGCAAATCTAACGTAAAAGACTCCATCATGTGGGAAGACTTCTCTGGTAAGGATCGCGGTACAGTAATTACCACAACTACAAAACAACTAACAGGTTACATAACAAGAACCATTCAAACAAGAGATGCCCAACTGATGAGGGGAACGTCTTAGACAGGAGAAAATAAATGTTCTCGCAAATAAACTTCTATGATCATATGAACTCTGAAATATTCTCACAAAACTGAACTCGGAAAAATTTGAATTTTCCCCATAAGAACTCTTTAACAAACTTCTAAGATCTTGGAAATTATTTTTCTCATAAGAACTTTTAACAAACTTCTAAGATCTCGGAAATTATTTTTCTCATAAGAACTCTTAATAAACTTCTAAGATCTCGGAAATTATTTTTCTCATAAGAACTCTTAACAAACGTCTAACATCTCTGAAATTATTTTCCTCATAAGAACTCATAACAAACTTCTAAGATCGTTTTATCTGAAAATGGTCTTTGAAAAATACGCGATGTTGAAAATAAACAACAATTGTCCGTAGAGTTTAGCAGGAAACCCTGTGACATATCGACCCTGGAAAATGTTCTTAAAATCCCTCAAACCGTAAACCTTGAAGTGCAAGAGATTATGATAATTAATAATAATAATATTATTATTTAATATATAAAATTACAATTATTTAATATATAAAATTGCAATTATTTAATATATAAAATATACATGGGGATGGGGGCAGTTCCATTGAAAAGTTGAAGCGAAACGTGTACTCCAATCGACAATTCCAATAACATTAGGGGCCCTAAGACACCCATGTAGACCCTCTTCACTGTACATAAGGGTCTAGCAAGATCCGAGTTCGATACTCCAATGATCTCGACAAATAAAATATCACCCAAGGTGGTGTTATTGTTTACCTCTTCAAGGATTTAAATTGTTTGTCAACAAACCATTTCTATGACTAGGCCTATGTTCCCTTTGTCCTCTCGTCACATAACAAAAATACTGAATTTGTGTTTTAAAAGTAAACACAAATTCTGGTTTGTAAGCATTTTATAGTCTAATCTTGTAAACAAAAGTGCATGTGATGCAATGTATTGCGTGGCTATGTGATGTGGTCCATAGCGATGCGCTGTGGTCCATAGCGATGCGCTGTGGTCCATAGCGATGCGATGTGGTCCATAGCGATGCGATGTGGTCCATAGCGATGCGATGTGGTCCATAGCGATGCGCTGTGGTCCATAGCGATGCGCTGTGGTCCATAGCGATGCGCTGTGGTCCATAGCGATGCGCTGTGGTCCATAGCGATGCGATGTGGTCCATAGCGATGCGATGTAGATGGAATTTGGGAGGATACGATATGATGGATTTTTTTATGATGCGATGCTAGGCGATTTAATTTGATGAGTTGATAAGATGTGTTGTGATGAGTTGTGTTGTTGCTGTGATCAATTGTCTCCGATGTGTTGTAAAAGTTTTTTTTTTCGTAGTTCTATTACAGTTTTGAATGTTTTTTACTTTTTTTCTTTTTTTTTTGATGAATGTTACTTCTGTTTTTCCTGTTGATATGTTGAATGGTTTTCTGTTTGTTCGATGTTTTCCTGATGCTATGTTGAATGTTTTTTTTCATGTTGAATTTTATTCCTGTTTTTTCTGTTGCCGTGTTGAATGTTTTCCATTTTTTCCTGTTTCCACGTTGAAAATGATTATTTTTTCCTGTTTCCACGTTGAAAATAATTATTTTTTCCTGTTTCCACGTTGAAAATAATTATTTTTTCCCGTTTCCACGTTGAAAATAATTATTTTTTCCCGTTTCCACGTTGAAAATAATTATTTTTTCCTGTTTCCACGTTGAAAATAATTATTTTTTCCCGTTTCCACGTTGAAAATAATTATTTTTTCCCGTTTCCACGTTGAAAATAATTATTTTTTCCCGTTTCCACGTTGAAAATTATTATTTTTCCTGTTTCCACGTTGAAAATAATTATTTTTTCCCGTTTCCACGTTGAAAATAATTATTTTTTTCCCGTTTCCACGTTGAAAATAATTATTTTTTTCTGTTTCCACGTTGAAAATAATTATTTTTCCCTGTTTCCACGTTGAAAATATTTTTTCCTGTTGCTATGTTGAATGTTTTCCCTTTTATATTGAATGTTTTTCCTGTTGCTTTGTTAAATGGTATTGCTGCTTTCCATGTTTATTGCATGTTGTGCATTAACAATGTTGAACAGAGCAACGGTGATATAATTCACCGTAGCAACAGGGGCAAGCAGGACTAACATTCAAGATAGCAAGAAGTGCTCCCTTGGTCTAATAGATGGCGTGTTACGTCATTTGTTAGATTGTTAACATTAGCAGGTTAAGAATGGTAATTCAGTTCGACTAATTTTCTGTTCAATATTGTCGCTTTTACGTGTGTGTGTGTACTCACCTAGTTGTACTCACCTAGTTGTGTTTGCGGGGGTTGAGCTCTGGCTCTTTGGTCCCGCCTCTCAACCGTCAATCAACAGGTGTACAGATTCATGAGCCTATCTGGCTCTGTCATATCTACACTTGAAACTGTGTATGGAGTCAGCCTCCACCACATCACTTCCTAGTGCATTCCATTTGTCAACCACTCTGACACTAAAAAAGTTCTTTCTAATATCTCTGTGGCTCATTTGGGCACTCAGTTTCCACCTGTGTCCCCTTGTGCGTGTTCCCCTTGTGTTAAATAGACTGTCTTTATCTACCCTATCAATCCCCTTCAGAATCTTGAATGTGGTGATCATGTCCCCCCTAACTCTTCTGTCTTCCAGCGAAGTGAGGTTTAATTCCCGTAGTCTCTCCTCGTAGCTCATACCTCTCAGCTCGGGTACTAGTCTGGTGGCAAACCTTTGAACCTTTTCCAGTTTAGTCTTATCCTTGACTAGATATGGACTCCTTGCTGGGGCTGCATACTCCAGGATTGGCCTGACATATGTGGTATACAAAGTTCTGAATGATTCTTTACACAAGTTTCTGAATGCCGTTCGTATGTTGGCCAGCCTGGCATATGCCGCTGATGTTATCCGCTTGATATGTGCTGCAGGAGACAGGTCTGGCGTGATATCAACCCCCAAGTCTTTTTCCTTCTCTGACTCCTGAAGAATTTCCTCTCCCAGATGATACCTTGTATCTGGCCTCCTGCTCCCTACACCTATCTTCATTACATTACATTTGGTTGGGTTAAACTCTAACAACCATTTGTTCGACCATTCCTTCAGCTTGTCTAGGTCTTCTTGAAGCCTCAAACAGTCCTCTTCTGTTTTAATCCTTCTCATAATTTTAGCATCGTCCGCAAACATTGAGAGAAATGAATCGATACCCTCCGGGAGATCATTTACATATATCAGAAACAAGATAGGACCGAGTACAGAGCCCTGTGGGACTCCACTGGTGACTTCACGCCAATCGGAGGTCTCACCCCTCACCGTAACTCTCTGCTTCCTATTGCTTAGATACTCCCTTATCCACTGGAGCACCTTACCAGCTACACCTGCCTGTCTCTCCAGCTTATGTACCAGCCTCTTATGCGGTACTGTGTCAAAGGCTTTCCGACAATCCAAGAAAATGCAGTCCGCCCAGCCCTCTCTTTCTTGCTTAATCTGTGTCACCTGATCGTAGAATTCTATCAAGCCTGTAAGGCAAGATTTACCCTCCCTGAATCCATGTTGGCGATTTGTCACGAAGTCCCTTCTCTCCAGATGTGTTACCAGGTTTTTTCTCACGATCTTCTCCATCACCTTGCATGGTATACAAGTCAAGGACACTGGCCTGTAGTTCAGTGCCTCTTGTCTGTCGCCCTTTTTGTATATTGGGACCACATTCGCCGTCTTCCATATTTCTGGTAGGTCTCCCGTCTCTAGTGATTTACTATACACTATGGAGAGTGGCAAGCAAAGTGCCTCTGCACACTCTTTCAGTACCCATGGTGAGATCCCATCTGGACCAACCGCCTTTCTAACATCCAGATGTGGTTGTCTGTGTGTGTGTGTGTGTGTGTGTGTGTGTGTGTGTGTGTGTGTGTGTGTGTGTGTGTGTGTGTGTGTGTGTGTACTCACCTAATTGTGCTTCCGGGGGTTGAGCTCTGGCTCTTTGGTCCCGCCTCTCAACCGTCAATCAACTGGTGTACAGATTCCTGAGCCTACTGGGCTCTATCATATCTACATTTGAAACTGTGTATGGAGTCAGCCTCCACCACATCACTGCCTAGTGCATTCCATTTACTAACTACTCTGACACTGAAAAAGTTCTTTCTAACGTCTCTGTGGCTCATTTGGGTACTCAGCTTCCACCTGTGTCCCCTTGTTCGCGTCTTGTGTGTGGGTGTGTGTGCGTGGGTGTGTGTGTGGGTGTGTGGGTGCGTGTGTGTGTGTGGGGGGGGGGTGGTATTTACTTTGCCCTGTATTGCATCTTATTGTGCAACCTTTCAAGTCTCTTGCAATGTTGTGTATTCAGTGGAGCTCGGGTTACGTGGTGCTTTTGCCCTGTGCACTGTCTGTAGATCACTAGCGGACTTGCCCCTGGTGTTGTCTATGTAGGGAGCACGTGCGTCGTGCGTACGTATGCACGTGGGTCGTGCGCACGTCTGCACGTACGTCTGCCCAAGATATCGATAGTTACGTTGTCTTCGGGAGAGCAACTGGTGCGTTGTAACCTCCCTGAGGTAAGTGGGATTTATCTTATTGTGTAATGTTGTTATAGATTAAGCTACTCGGAACAAGTTCCAAGTAGCACGGGCTATGGTGAGCCCGTAGTGGACTTACCCGGCACAGGAGCGGTGCTGCCTCTATATTGTGTAAGCCTCCCCCTCTTTATCTGCTTCTCTCTGTCCCTTTCTGGCTAGTACACGCCGTCTCTATCCTGTTCTCTTTAGTCCTCTTCATCTCTTTCCCGCCCCTGTTTCTATCCCACGCTATTTATCCCAAATATTGATCTGTATCTTCCTATCCCAGCCTCACCCTCTCTCTTTCTCTTCCTCTCTACTTCTCTCTCGACATTAATATACTAAACTATATATATATATATATATATCTTTATATATATATATGGAAGCTTTCAAGAAGGAAGTGGATAAGTTTGCTGGGATTGTAGGATGACTTTGTGTGTGTAGGTGCGGGCTACGAACACAAACAGCCTCACAGATCACGTAATCACCAGGGAAGGCTACCGAGTAGAGCAACAGCAAGTCACAGACAAAGATGCCTTGATAAGTGTCCTCCTCCATCCCTTCCTCCCTCGCCAGGCAGGTGTCGCCAGATATCACTGATATCCCCACTAAACACCGCAATGAAATCTGGATATCTTGGTAGAAACTTTCCGGAGACTGCTGGGCTGGGTAGGTCTCTCTTCGTGGACGATGATACACAAGGGAGCCGGTGGCTGAGCGGACAGAACACTGGACGCGTGATCCTGTGGTGCTGGGTTCGATCCCGAGCGCCGGCGAGGAACAATGGGCAGAGTTTCTTGCACCCCTGATGCTCCTGTTACCTAGCAGTAAATAGGTACCTGGGAGTTAGTCAGCTGTCACGGGCTGCTTCCTAGGGGTGGAGGCTTGGTCGAGGACACGGGGACACTAAGCCCCGAAATCATCTCAAGATAACCTCTAGATAACCACACTCGTACTTTCTTAAAGTAGTAAGTACCGTTTATCAATTAACGACTCATATTCTCCAGAATGTGCTTAGTGTCCCCGTGTCCTCAACCAGGCCTCCACCACTAGGAAGCAGCCCGTGACAGCTGACTAACTCCCAGGTACCTACTTCATTGCACAAGCACATTCTCCACACGTGGAGTATTGAACATGTTCACGTTCGTCAGCATTAAACTATTGCCATCGTCTGTCTGTTGATCCTCCAACTTGCAGCTCCGGCAGAAATTCTTTATTCGAGAAAATGAAGAAATTTGCATAGTTCGAGAAAATGAAGAAATTTGCATAGTTCGAGAAAATGAAGAAATTTGCATAGTTTAATTAAATTTTCTTAAAAAGACAAAAAAAATCGCTCTAGGCAACTTTAGTTTAATTTACTTAGTGTGTTCCGTTATTACAAACTTATATGCATCAAGGTAATTATAGTGTATTATAATGTATAGTTTACTTTTTGTGATATAAAGGACTCTATACTGTGGTGGTGATACAACAGCCTGGTTGATCAGTCCAGCAACCAGGAGGCCTGGTCGACGACCGGGCCGCGGGGACACTAAGCCCCGGAAGCACCTCAAGGTGGTGGTGATAGGAGCTTTCAGCTGCCCTCTGAGGGCGTGGACGCTGCCTCGCCTCCGTCAAGACGTGAAAAATTTAGTGAACAAGAATTTAGGTTTAAAGATTTAGTGAACAAGAATTTAGGTTTAAAAATTTAGTGAACAAGAATTTAGGTTTAAAGATTTAGTGAACAAGAATTTAGGTTTAAAGATTTAGTGAACGAAGATTCACTAAATTTCAAAGATAGATTTAGTGAACAAGAATTGACCGATTCTGACTGCATTTTTAAGGGTTTCAAATAGTATTCCACTCGACGGTCTACGTAAACCAGCCACTTAAGAACACCGATGTAAACCTTTCACTCATCCAGGTACACCGGAGTGTACCCCATTTTCCATTAGTACTAATGGGTAAGGATAAACATGAATAATTTACGATAACGAGGCTGAAACGTATAACCCCCCCCCCCACACACACATAAAACCGACGAGGTTTCGATCCGTTCAGGACGGACCGAAACATTGTCACGTGTGTGGGTTGGTTATGTATAAACTTTCTAAGGTTTTCCTTATCCTTATCCAACTTATAAACAAAAACTGCTCCAGACACGTGTCAAAAAAAAGCTGATTACCTTCATGCAAATCGTCTCTGATCTGCCAGGACCAACAGTCTGGTTGATCAGCTCCTCCATCGGGATTCCTGGTCTGACCGCCGGTGGGGTCTTGTGATCAAAGGAACTATGTAAAGGGGTTATCTTGAGATGATTTCGGGGCTTTTTTTTTGTAGTGTCCCCGCGGCCCAGTCCTCGACCAGGCCTCCACCCCCAGGAAGCAGCCCGTGACAGCTGACTAACACCCAGGTGCCTATTTACTGCTAGGTATCATTCGACCTTATGGATGGAGACGCGAGAGCCTAACAAGCATTTGAGATCATAAATATATATCGTGAGCCTCTGGGGCTTTAGGGTGAGATCTCTGGTAATAGCATTACACGGAGGGAGAGACAAAGCCCGGGGCTCAGAGCACGGTAGAGTCCCTGGCTACAGTCTCCACTTTATGGGAGAAAGGCGCCGGAAAAGTAGGGTTTTTAACGCGGGAAAGGTCAGAGAGGAACAGGGATGATTATGTGGTGGGAAGGTGGCCTGAACAGACGCCAGGCACGACTGTGTGTGTGGTGGCTGTTTCTCTGCGGTCTTTGGCACACCTAGATGGGTAGGGGTTGAGTACAGAGGGTGGGGATGTAGGGGAGAGAGAGAGATAGGTTGTGAGAGGTCGCCATGGCAACGACAGTTTGCGTCGTAATGTAAATAGAGCAGCGTTTAATACCACACTAGTGATTTTGTTCTACGGCAAGAACATCTGCAAAAATATGTGATAACTGCAAAAACCTCTTCGCGGGTGTTCTTACAGGATTGATTTTCAGCCTCTACATACTGGCCTAGCTTGAATAATCTGGTTGATACGGTTCTGGGAGTTCTTCTACTCCCCAAACCCGGCCCGAGGCCAGGCTTGGCTTGTGAGAGTCAATCTAGCGACGAATGAGGATCAGGAGGAGGATGATAAAGAGTAAGGGTTACAGGAGGAGGAGAGAGCGAGGACAGTGGCGTGTTCCCAATCCCTTGCGGACTTGGTAACGATTTTTTCCCTATTAGGTAGTGATTAATACATACTGATGTGCGCTGACTCGGCCTACTGCCGGCGTCTCTCTTCCCTCTAGCCAAGGATGTGTGAGTTGAACTCGCAACCTAGCCTAGCCTCCCCTAGCCAGGGATGTGTTGCTCAAAGGGCCTGCCTAGCCATTGCACAATTTATGTCATACTGGCGATTTTGCAACAGAGAAAGAGAGAAAGATTAAGGGTGCACTTACCTAACAGTGTTTAAGTGAGAGTTTACAGCATCAGACATTTACCTTCTTGACCTCAAACGTCGGGCTAAGAACACGACCTCGCTTGTCGTATCTTGTGAAAAAATAGAGAAATCAAACCTCTCAGGACTTGTGCTTGAAAGGAAAATGAATTTGAGGGCGGCGTGTAGCAAGCCTGGTTGACCGCACCACCACAATCAACCATCAACCAGGTAACCACCAACCATCCATCCAAGGAGGAGGAGGAGGAACCCTGATACAAGACGTTGATCCCGGGAACGAAGACAAGGTGATCTCAAGGTGAGGTTTGGTGTGGCAAGAAGCGTGCCAGTTTACATTGTCTCCTGTTATACTACCTCGTATTAAAGGGCACATGTGACGTCATGACAAAAAAAGTTTGGCCAGTGTTTGTTTACACAACAATGTAAACATTGATCAAGTTGTAAGCTCAGCTTGATCACAGAGGTAAACACTAATAGACTCCAGATTGGTAGACCGAATCAATAGACCAGTTATTAAAGAGAATGTGCACAACTGAAATCTCATTAACGTGATACATATCGGTGAGAAAATCGGCAGCAGCCATGAAGATTCGAACCCGCACACTTCGATTCGAACTCCCAAGCACACGCCCTAGACCGCTACACCACGGCATGATCAAAAGCACTGCAGCCTGGTCTAGGACCGGGCTGCGGGGACGCTAAGCCCCCTAAACCATCTCAAGATAACCACAAGGTATAGTTCTTATCATCCATTGCCTAAATCCTTGCCCCTACCCACATTTCCCCTCACGGTAGCCCTCCCTGGCCTAGACTTTCCCCTCACGTTGGTGGTGTCTGGTCTAGACTCTTCCCCCGCTCGTTAAGGAAGCAGCAAGGGAGAGAGATGATGAATGTGTGACAGTCACCACTGTGGAAGAGTTGTCAAGTTCTTGATGGAAGACTGAGGAGACGGCCTCAGGCTGGAAAGGAAATAGTAAGGAAACGGGGAATACAGAGGAATAAGGTGGTTATAAGGGCATACATGTCTTATTCCCTCTGTATTTGGTGTGTGTGTGTGTGTGTGTGTTTACTAGTTGTGTTTTTACGGGGGTTGAGCTTTGCTCTTTCGGCCCGCCTCTCAACTGTCAATCAACTTGTTTACTAACTACTTTTTTTTTCCACACCACACACACACACACACCCCAGGAAGCAGCCCGTGACAGCTGACTAACTCCCAGGTACCTATTTACTGCTAGGTAACAGGGGCATTTAGGGTGAAAGAAACTTTGCCCATTTGTTTCTGCCTCGTGCGGGAATCGAACCCGCGCCACAGAATTACGAATCCTGCGCGCTATCCACCAGGCTACGAGGCCCCTTGTGTGTGTGTGTGTGTGTGTGTGTGTGTGTGTGTGTGTGTGTGTAATTACCTAAGTGTAGTTACAGGATGAGAGCTACGCTCGTGGTGTCCCGCCTTCCCAACACTCTTTGTCATATAACGTTTTGTGTGTATGTGTGTGTTAATTTTTTTTATATATATGTATGGTCGGCCCGGCCGGCGCCAAGTGGACAGCACACTGGACACGTGATCCTGTGGTCCCGGGTTCGATCCCGGGCGAGGGCGAGAAACGATGGGCAGAGTTTCTTTCACCCCTGATGTCCCCTGTTACCTAGCAGTAAATAGGTACCTGGGAGTTAGTCAGCTGTCACGGGCTGCTTCCTGGGGGGTGGAGGCCTGGTCGAGGACCGGGCCGCGGGGACACTAAAGCCCCAAAATCAACTCAAGATAACCTAAAGATGGTATATGCCATACCATACTGGAAGAGGATGTGGTAAATATGATAATGGAATGTAACAATTTAAATCCAATTTAAATGATAATGGGAAGAAACGTGGAAGGAGATAAGAACACTACCTAAAGGCGGAGGCAGCTATTAGACTTTGTCAAAAAAAATAAGACTTTATGGGACGTGGGTAAACATCACACACACAGGAGACGGCCATAAACAAGATAACATCAGCGGCACGTGCGAAGGTGGCAGGCATCCAAACAGCAGGTAGGAACCCAGATACTAACTTCAGAACACTATAACGACGTCGTTCACGCGTCCACCAGTGGGAGTCATAAGACGCTGCGTGTCTTACAGCCTCAGAGGTGAATAATTGTCTGTCGGTAGTTGAAGAGCCGAGAATGGCATCTCGGTACAGCACACGGGCTCACGCATAGCCCGTGCTACTTGGAACTTTTTGTTCCAGGTTGCGAATCTTTAACAACAACAACAAACGGTACAGCATCTTGGTGATCCTCAAGGATAAAGCCACCGGTGCAGCTTATCAATGTAGACCTACAAGTGATTGCAGCATCGTTTGACAACATGGTGCTTATCGCAGCATTGGTGAATGTAGTTCTAGAGTACAGTTCCTGCACTACACCTTGTAAATGCTTGCACATATTTACCAGAGGGATGCGAGTCACGGAGTGCAATCAGCCTCACATCCCTCCTGCGTTATGGGGGCGGGAAGATAGGCTGGAAACCATTCTTGCCAGTATCTTCTCTGATATCTACAATCTTTTCTCATTATATTAACTTCTCGGTTTGCCCCCCACGAGATGAATGCAGCGGGCATCCCGTCGGAGTACTAGTAGTGATCAGGTGGAATGACCTGGGGAAAGGTACAGCCCATATTGATTGATGAAGATTAAGCCATCCAAGAGGTGGCACGGGCACGAATAGCCCGTAAGTGGTGGGCCTTTTGAGCCATTACCAGTATCAAGAGATGATACTGGAGATCTGTGGAGGTGCAACTGCACCCTGCGTGACGGGAGATGTCTCCCGGACCAAATGGTGTACATCCCATACCTTTCTATGGAAAGGTGCTAATCCACGGATCTATTGGAAGATACGGTTAAGTATTGGTTTTGTGTTGAAGCCTTTCAACCAGAATAAGCTTTGTGAACCAGTAATAATATTCTGTAGCCCTTAAACAGGGTCCAGGCCTGAAATAATCTCTCATTGTGTTGACCAGACCACACACTAGAAGGTGAAGGGACGACGACGTTTCGGTCCAGGTCACAATCGACTTGAGAATGGTCCAGGACGGACCGAAACGTCGTCGTCCCTTCACCTTCTAGTGTGTGGTCTGGTCAACATTCTTCAGCCACGTTATTGTGACTCCTCGCCTGCAATCTCTCATTATAATATACACCAAGGAATAGGGGACACCCTTGTTTAAGCATTACAATATCTGTAACAATATTACCCGTCGATTGTTGTTACAATTGTACCTAATTGCCCAATTGTAACTAGGCAGCTGGGTGGGGGAGAGGTCAGTTCTCTCCCAGAGTTGGCGAAGGCTTGACTGTTGCCGCTAGACTTCATCAAAACGATTTCGAGGGAGAATTGCGAGAGCGGTGAAGAAACATTTGAGCCATGGAGAGTAATGTGCTGTAACTGGCTTCGATCCTGGTGAGCGAGTTTAAACCGATACTAAACTCCGGCAAGTGGGGGTGAGGTTGTAGGTCCTGTTAGCGAGGTGAAGGGCTGGTTGAGGAAGAGTGATATTGGGTGGATTGATGGTGGAGAGTGAGGGGTGGAGATTGAGGGAGAGGTGAATAGCTCTGCCCCCTCTCTCCCACACGTGTGCCAATAAGGTCGCAGATAAGCGCTTTACTTGTTGCTAGGGAGAGCAGTCAAAGTAGGGAGGTAAAAAGGGGGAAAAGGGGCCAGTTTTGGGGAGAAAGGGGGCTCAGGGTGAATGTGGTAGGGAGGAGAAAGAGGGGCTGAAAGAAAGAGTGGACCTGATGCAAGTTTCAAGTACAGAAAATTTTGGATGAAAGGAAAATGCGCGCACGGATAAGAGGGCTTTTTGGAGCCCGGAGAGGCGCTGATAAAGCGTGGTGGGATAGAGGAATAGGAGAGAGAGGAATAGGAGGAGAGAGGAATAGGAGAGAGAGGAACAGGAGAATAGAGGAATAGGAAGAGAGACGAAGTAGAAATGAAAGAGCTATGGATAGGCGACGTAATATATAAGAGTAAGAAAAATGCATTAGAAGGACGGTGTTTAGAAGGGATAGTATATGGATAGAGGAGACGGCTGGACGATCTACCTACCCTGTGTCTACCTTGTAGTGGTTCCGGGGATCAGCGGCCCCGCGGCCCGGACTCCGACCAGGCCTCCCAGTTGGTCTTCTGCTCAACGATAACAATCCATCCTCCTGCTTAAATAGTACTTTTTGTAAGTATATGCACCATAGTTTAAATATTGACTTATTAAGCAATTATATAGTAGAATTTTGTACTGTTCACTGTATAGTCCGAAAAAAATGAAGCTAAAACGCTAATTTAAATATTTCTAGGCCTAGTATAACATACATGTAGTAAATTAGGCCTAGGAGCCGGTCGGCCGAGCGGACAGCACGCTGGACTTGTGATCCTGTGGTCCCGGGTTCGATCCCGGGCGCCGGCGAGAAACAATGGGCAGAGTTTTTTTCACCCTATGCCCCTGTTACCTCGCAGTAAAATAGGTACCTGGGTGTTAGTCAGCTGTCACGGGCTGCTTCCTGGGGGTGGAGGCCTGGTCGAGGACCGGGCCGCGGGGACACTAAAAAGCCCCGAAATCATCTCAAGATAACCTCAAGATAGGATGGTTATGTTAGGTTAGTTTGTCTTTGCAACATAAATAGGAAAATCGTTTCCCGGTTTGTCCAAATTCGGTAGTACCGATTTCTACTTTCTAATTGCGTTGTATGTCAGTATATGTACTATAGTCTCTCATCCTTCCTATAAGGACTGGCCCGAAACGCTTGTGCGTGCTAGTGGCTTTGCAAAATTGTAAAATCAACTTAATTTCTATGTTCTCTGTTAACCCCCAAATGTACCTTCTGGTATATAAATCAATCAATCAGTCAGTCAATCAATCAATCAATCAGTCAATCAATCAAAACAGGAGGATGGACTGACGATGATACAAGATTTATCTACGAGAAGTTGAAGGTAAGTCTCGGGCCCCCTGGAAACACAGACCGAAACTGTCTCTATTTTCCGCTTGTTACAACTTGTAATAAAGTTGTTACATCTTGGCTTAACGTGTTTATGACGTATTAGAACGTTGTTACAACTTGCTATATTGGTTGTTATAACTGGTTAGGAGGTGTTAAAACTTGTTCGAACGTTGTACCAACGTCGTAGTTTCGGTGTGTGTTTGGCGGGGGCAGGTCAGCTGGCGGGCAGGTCAGCTGGCGGGCAGGTCAGCTGGCGGGCAGGTCAGCTTCGCACAAAAGCATGTTTTTGAAGTCGAGTACACAGGAAAGTGCTCAAGATGCCAGTAATGATGCAATTTACTCTTGACAGCCGGAGCTCTCTCCACCGGAAACTCATGAGGGGGAGAGGGGGGGGGGGGTAGATACAGGCAGGGTGGTGGTGGGTAAATACAGGCAAAGGGGGGTTTAGGGAAGGACATGGGGGGGGAGGGGGCTTGCGAAAACTACCATCTACTCACCTAGATGTGTTTGCGGGGCTTGAGCTCTGGCTCTTTGGTCCCGCCTCTCAACTGTCAATCAACTGGTGTACAGATTCCTGAGCCTATTGGGCTCTATCTATTATATGTGGGGGAAGAGCCCGAGAGACAGGCCATTCTCGCCAGCATTCCCAACGTCAAAAACTGTCATACTGCAGTGCCCTATCCGAACCTACCAGAGGACCCAAAACAGAAAACGGGACAGTAAGGACCTGTGAATTATCTTCAGAGTAGATCATGAAATAGCTTATTGAAACACAGTAGCTAATGGTCCTCTACTGTTAATGCACGAAATATTGATCAAATGCACACACAAATAATCTCCAGTCATTGGGAACTATCCTGTTACAAGTCCTGTACAGGTCTTGTACAAGTCCTGTACAGGTTCTGTACAAGTCCTGTACAGGTCTTGTACAGGACCTGTACAGGTCTTGTACAGGTTCTGTTGTGACTCCTCGTGTGTGATTTCCTCGAGGTGGTTGAGAGCATCCCTTGTGCCAGGGACCGGGATCTCTGACCAGATCTAATGAACAAATCCACAAGGGCCGTGACGAGGATTCGAACCTGCGTCCGGGAGCATCCCAGACACTGCCTTAATCGACTGAGCTACGACAGGGTAAACAGATCTCCTCGTCATCTGATCGATCCCATAAATGAGAAGATTAGGCCGTAGTTCATTTTGAACACGTGAACATCATTCTTCCTAGTATGGATGTTTATAGTGAAATTGCAATAATTGATCACGGTGGAATAATTTATTGTTATTGAAGTTATTTATGACAATGTTAAATTATCGTACCACGTACGTCATAATTTCTACATTTATTACACACTAAAATATTGTATGACCTAAATTATCTCTGTCGTTTCATAGTACAAAAAGACAAAATTGGGTAATTTTCATTCACGTTTATTTTTCAAACTCATGACATTCTTCACTATTGAAGCTGCGGTAATTGTTATTGAACTATAGAGCAAAAGTTACTCTTTTGAACGGGTTGACTGTGTTAGTTGAGTTAGACATTATTACATAAAGCCGGTCACCAAAATGGCTTTGTGCAACCAGTAGCAACGTTGTTGTTGTTGTAAAAAAAGTTGATAAAAGGGTTATTGGGCGCGTACAATGGGTTGTTTATGTTGCCAGCTGTGTGTTGTGTTGCTGTGTGTAGCCCCCCCCCCTCTCCCTCCCCCCCTTCTCCGCCCCATCCTACCCCCCACCCCATTCCACCCCTCCCATATTGTCCCCTTCCTCCCATACCTGTACTATACATGGAGAGAGTTCTGGGAGTTCTTCTACTCCCCGACTTGGGGTAACTTGGTCCAACAGGCTGTTGCTTCTCCGAATATTCTTCTAAGAATATTAATACTAATGTTTTTGCAGTGTGTGTGTATGTAGTGTTGCTGGCCGAGCCGCGTGGCTAAGGCAATCAGCTGGCTTCTTTGACGGACTTAATTAGATGCTGCAGTTTGCCGGAACTGCCTGTGTGGGGCTTGATGAGTGATGACCCTCTCATCCATGTCCTCCCCTCTCATGCTTCATTCCCCTCTCTCCTCGTCCTTCTCCTCCAGCTCCTTCTCTTCTTAATCGTCTTCTGTTCTGTTTCTTCTCTCTTTATCCCCTCTCTCATCCATGTCCTCCCCTCTCATGCTTCATTCCCCTCTCTCCTCGTCGTCCTCTTCCAGCTCCTCTTCTTAATCATCTTTTCTCTTTCTCCTCTCTTTATCCCCCTCTACCTCTCGTCTTTATCTCATTATTTTCTCCTCTTGTCCTCTCTTCCCTTATTCTTCTTGACTGTCTTCCCTTCCATGCCTCGCTTTACCGTGTCTTCTCCCGTTCCATCTTATTCCTATCAGCTGTCTTTCATTCCTGCTTCTTCCCTTTTCCAATCTTCTGCCCTTTCCCCAATCTTCTTCCCTTCCCAATCTTGTAGAGCGACGGTTTCGCTTCATGCAGGTCGGCGTTCAATCCCCGACCCGTCCAAGTGGTTGGACACCATTCCTGCCCCCCCCTCCCGCCCGTCCCATCCCAAATCCTTATCCTGACCCCTTCCAAGTGCTGTATAGTCGTAATGGCTTGGCGCTTTTCCCTGATAATACCTCCCCTTCCCAGTCTTCTTCCCTTCCCAATCTTCTTCCCTTCCCCAATCTTCTTCCCTTCCCAATCTTCTTCCCTTCCCCAATCTTCTTCCCTTCCCCAATCTTCTTCCCTTCCCCAATCTTCTTCCCTTCCCCAATCTTCTTCCCTTCCCCAATCTTCTTCCCTTCCCCAATCTTCTTCCCTTCCCCAGTCTTCTTCCCAATCTTCTTCCCATCCCAATTACGCCAGGGGAATCTCCTCCATTATCTTGACCTCTATAAACTAAACTTAATTTTCTGGTTCTGGGTAAACAGATGTCGCCTTTCACGGTGTAAACAAGAGCCTGCGATAGCAAAACAGTTCCTGGACCTTTCGTGAGACAAACAGGTTTTGGTTATCCGGGTTAAGTTGATTATTTGTGTGGTTATCTGTGTAAACAGCTTCTAATTCTCAGGGGCAGATAACGGCTGGTTTTGAGAGCGTCAAAACCAGCGTAAGATAAGCAGGCGATGAGTCACAATAACGTGGCTGAAGTATGTTGACCAGACCACACACTAGAAATTGAAGGGACGACGACGTTTCGGTCCGTCCTGGACCATTCTCAAGTCGATTGTGACTCTCGATTTCTCAAGTCGATTGTCGATTTCTCACAATCGACTTGAGAATGGTCCAGGACGGACCGAAACGTCGTCGTCCCTTCAATTTCTAGTGTGTGGTCTGGTCAGCGTAAGATAACTTCAAGGTAACCTCAAGGTCAGACTTGAGAATGGTCCAGGACGGACCGAAACGTCGTCGTCCCTTCACCTTCTAGTGTGTGTGGTCTTGTCATCTCAAGGTCAGTTCAAGTTCCTGGGGCAGGAACTACCTACTTGAGGCAGTTAGGGACAGTATTCAAGAGTAATTGGGCAGTTAGTTCTCGCTGGGTAATGAGTTTTCTGCCCATCACCGGAGCGCTCGTTAACAAGTCTTACACGGAAGGCAGTTCGGTGATTGGGTAGTGATTGTTGTTAAGATAGTGAGGGAGACGGTTGCTAGGGAACACGGAGACGGTTGCTAGGGAACCCGGAGACGGTTGCTAGGGAACACGGAGACGGTTGCTAGGGAACCCGGAGACGGTTCCTAGGCAACACGGAGACTGTTGCTAGGGAACCCGGAGACGGTTGCTAGGGAACACGGAGACTGTTGCTAGGCAACACGGAGACGGTTGCTAGGGGACACGGAGACGGTTGCTAGGGAACCCGGAGACGGTTGCTAGGCAACACGGAGACGGTTGCTAGGGGACACGGAGACGGTTGCTAGGGAACCCGGAGACGGTTGCTAGGGAACACGGAGACTGTTGCTAGGGAACACGGAGACGGTTGCTAGGGGACACGGAGACGGTTGCTAGGGAACCCGGAGACGGTTGCTAGGGAACACGGAGACTGTTGCTAGGCAACACGGAGACGGTTGCTAGGCAACACGGAGACGGTTGCTAGGTAACCCGGAGACGGTTGCTAGGCAACACGGAGACGGTTGCTAGGCAACACGGAGACTGTTGCTAGGCAACACGGAGACGGTTGCTAGGCAACACGGAGACGGTTGCTAGGGAACCCGGAGACGGTTGCTAGGGAACCCGGAGACGGTTCCTAGGCAACCCGGAGATGGTTCCTAGGCAACACGGAGACGGTTGCTAGGCGACCGTCTCAACCCCCGCAAGCACAAATAGGTGAGTACATGTTGCCATATTCACCCTGAGGCCAAAGAAACTTTTCCCTTTGCCTGTTTGTTTTCATCCTCTTAACTCTACCCCCCCCCCCATCCCCCTCACCTAGAAACAACAAAAAATCCCCAGCCTCTTCAGTCAGGCCTCTTGGTGGGTGGGGGGGGCCTGGTCAACAAGGCTGTTCAAGGGGGAACTTTGAACACAGCAAAGAGGAAGGGAAAGAAAGGGGAAATAGAACAGGAGGGAGGTGAGGGAAATAGAGGGAATTAGGCTGGAAGGAGTGGAAATTCCTGAAGGAAAAAGAGATGGAAGATGAAGCAGCATTGTTGTTGTTATAGATCTAGCCACTAGGAACCCAAAGCTCCAAGTAGCACGGGCTATGGTGAGCCCGTTCCTTAAGCAGCAGCAGCAGCAGCGATGGTGGTGGCGGCGGCTGGGGGGGAGGGAGTGTGGTCGTGGAGAGAGCCACAGTCTACCAAACAGTCCGGTCTGTGGCGCACGCTGCCAGTCCTCGCTCTCTCCACCACACGTGCACCATCTCCTCTCGCCTCCTACACACACACACACCTACGCCAATAGGGATGAACATAGCGACCGGTGGAGTGACTTTGGGTGTCGCTAAGTGGGCTGTGTAACAGAGAAAGACAATGAGTGAGTTGCTACCCCTCGTGTCTGTCAGACGCTGGAGAAATGTTACCCCGGGGCATGATAGACTGGTTATTATTTTTCTGGTGCAGCTGTCAGTCATGCTGTCTAATGTTTAGAGTGATGATTAATAAAGATTAAGCCACCCAAGAGGTGGCACGGGCATGAATAGCCCGTAAGTGGTACTAATGTTTAGAGTGACAGGATCATAATATACCTGGAGAGGTTTCTGGGAGTTATGCTTCCCCAAGCCCGGCCTGAGGCCAGGCTTGACCGGTGATAATAGTGTTTAATGAAGTATTTTACGCACCTAAATATTAGCAGAAAATTTCTTTAAAGTGAACATTAGCGAAACGAACATAAACGCCGACTAATGTATAGTGGGAGATATTGAGTGCGGATGAGAATTATACGTACACGGAATACATGAAACACAAATCCCGGCTCATGAGAAACACGCTGCCAAGCCAAGTCAAGGACACCAGTGTTATACTGGATAGCGAGTGTGTTTACGCATGATAACAGGTTCAAGTTTGAACGGTCAGTGTGGAAAATGGTGCCGGGGGGGTGTATCGAACCTCCGCAAGTGTTGCGCGACTCTGGGACGATGAACTGTGACTTCGTACATAGTGGTTATATCTTGAGATGATTTCGGGGCTTAGTGTCCCCGCGGCCCGGTCCTCGACCAGGCCTCCGTTTTGTTGACGCTGGGCTGTAATATGTTTGGGGAAAATTGTCATGTATGGATGTAATTCACGTTTTCTTTGACAAAACCAGATACAGGCAGAATGTGTTCTGGAAAAGGAATCAGTAAGTTGCGATAGACGGGTAACTTTACCTCGAGTTGGCTTCGAGGATTAGTGGCCTCGCGGCCCGGTCTCCGATCAGGCTTCCTGACTGACGGTCTGACGGAAGACATCTCCCGTCACGCAGGGTGCAGTCGCACCTCCACAGATCTCCAGTATCAGCTCTTGATACTGGTAATGGCTCAAAAGGGCCACCACTTACGGGCTATTCATGCCCGTGCCACCTTTTGGGTGGCTTAATCTTCATGAATCAATCAATCTGACGGTCTGACCAACCAGGCTGTTTGACGCCGCTGCCCCCAGTATATTTGTCTCAATTTCATCCCGGTTGATCAGGTAGACCTTAGAGGTGTTTATAAAGAAACCTCTACAAGGACTAAAAGGGACTAGTTAGACACCTCATCTATAGGGGAAGAATTTTGAAAAGTCTTAGACCATTTTTGTATGTAAAATTGCCTCTAAGAGTACCTGTTGCTCCCCTTCTTTCCTGTGAAGATATTTTTCACATTGTGCCACGTCTCTCGTCCTCGTAAGGAACCTCTGTTGTTGTTGTTGTTTAAGATTCACTACTTGGAACAAAAAGTTCCAAGTAGCACGGGCTATGGTGAGCCCGTAGTGGACTTGCGTTACCAACATCTAGACAACACAAGTGGAACCTCTGTATTCCAGTATGCTGACTTGAAACTTGTCCCCCTCTAATATTTTTCATGTGAAAATTAGGCAGAATTTCTCGCCTGCTCCCTTGGGATTATACACTTTGAGGGATTATAAGTAGACCCAATAATTTGCGTGTTTTAATAATGGATTAATTGTCTCTGCTCGTTCTCCAGGTTAGCAGTTTCTCCAGCTTTGAATGGGGCTGATGTTGTCCAACAGTATTCCACACTAGAGGTTATCTCCTTATCTTGAGGTTATCTTGAGATGATTTCGGGGCTTTTAGTGTCCCCGCGGCCCGGTCCTCGACCAGGCCTCCACCCCCAGGAAGCAGCCCGTGACAGCTGACTAACACCCAGGTACCTATTTTACTGCTAGGTAACAGGGGCATAGGGTGAAAGAAACTCTGCTCATTGTTTCACGCCGGCGCCTGGGATCGAACCCAGGACCACAGGATCACAAGTCCAGTGTGCTGTATGTATGTTAATACACTAGAGGGCTCTAGTGTATTAAAAATTATAATTGGTTTGGTTGTTTGAAAGGTTCTCGTTAACCAACCTGTCATTTTTCTTGCAGTTGTGACGGCTGCATTGTTCCCTTGTTTATAAGCAAGGTCATCCCACATGACTTTTGCTTTGTTTCATATGGTTCCTTTTGTTTATTTATGCTATACCTTAGTACAGAAAGTTGAACTTGTCTTCAGTGAATATTGTTTTGGCCCGTTGACAGACTGTGTTTACATCAGTTTGGAGGTTCAAGAGAGAGATTGATAAACGCCTCCAATGGATACCTGATTCATGCTTCAGGCTGCGAGCAGATGCATTCAAAAGCCTGGCTGATCAGACCACCAACCAGGCCAGGCCTGGTTGGTGGTCTGGTCTGGCTCCCCCCAAGCCCGACCCGAGGCCAGGCTTCTGAGAGCTTGGTCCACCAGGCTGTTGCTTGGACGTAAACAGCGTGAAGTATAGCACTCTGCATTACGTCACTCTAAACTGGGTTCCTCAAGCACTCTGGTTACCGTGTCATGGTTCCAAGGATCAACGTCCCCGGGGCTCGGTCTCTGACCAGGGAATCTGGTTGCTAGACTAGTCAACCAAGCTGTTGAACACAGCTGCTCGCAAGCTGACATATGAATCACAATCTGGTTGATCAGACTGTAATAAATGCAGCCTGCATGAAGATTATGGTGGCAATGTTTACAAGTTTAAATTACAAATGTTTTGGGTTGGGTTGATCAGTCCTGCAACCAGGAGGCCTGGTCGACGACCGGGCCGCGGGGACGCTGAGCCCCGGAAGCACCTCAAGGTAACCTCAAGGTAGGTGGTGGTGCTCACCTAACAGGGGCGACTGGGGAGCGAGGTGTTGCTTATTTTGATGGGTTGCCCCTGACGGAGTGCTGGTGGGCCCTAGGAATCCAGGTCCCTGACCTAGGAATCCAGGTCCCTGACCTAGGAACCCCAGGTCCCTGACCTAGAAACCCCAGGTCCCTGGCCTAGGAACCCCAGGTCCCTGGCCTAGGAACCCCAGGTCCCTGACCTAGGAACCCCAGGTCCCTGACCTAGAAACCCCAGGTCCCTGACCTAGAAACCCCAGGTCCCTGACCTAGGAACCCCAGGTCCCTGACCTAGAAACCCCAGGTCCCTGACCTAGGAACCCCAGGTCCCTGACCTAGAAACCCCAGGTCCCTGACCTAGAAACCCACACTAACCCCCCAGACGGAGTGGTAGTGGGGAACGGACCCGATACCTGCCCCCTCACACCTCTGGGGGACTGGGGGAGTGTAGTGTTTCCTTTGATTTTTTTCTATCCCCAACTGTGTTTTTAAGTTTGGGAAATTTATCTCGTTTCATGGACTTATTTGGGGTAACAATTACAGAATTTGATCACCGGAGAAGTGTGTCATGGTGCTTCTCCCTCGTGAAACATTATTTACTTTACTTGATTCACAAAAGTCGTGAAAAATTATAGATTTTCACGTGATCCACTAGACTATTGGTCGCCAACCGGTGGTCCACGAGACAATTTTGTGTATTTTATGTAACTGTATATTTTCTTTTAACTGTTATATATAACGACATCAAATAATTTGGTTTAATAACTATCATTTCTTCTATGGTGGACCGCGGGGGTTTAAAACTATGAATTTAGTGACCCAAGAGCTTCTGAAGGAGGGTGATCGTCGACCATCTCTGGCCGTGTTGAAAAGGGAACTTAACACAAACATCCAAAGGATTCGTTCCCAATCATGCTGTAATTTAAACGTCAGACTGCGAGCAGCGGGGTATGACAGCCTGGTTGACCAAACCACCAATCAGGAGGCTGGGTTAAAGACCTTGTTCGAAGGTCACTGTTCTTCGAAACCACCTCAAATTAAGTTCAAGGTAAGGGTAAGGGGGGTTGAGCCCCCCTACCTAATGTTTGTAAGGGTTTCTCTGGATTACACTGTCGTTTAACACTGGGGTTTACTAAACCTTGATAATACTGAGTACTACTTCCTATTGGTTACACTTGATAACATTTTGTAACACTAAGTTAAACTATACACTTGATCACTAACTCTGATAACCTTTAACTGAATTAACCATGGTGCTTTTCCAAGGAAATGCTACGCAGAGAAAACATATTAACTAAACGCTGCCGCCATCATGCCAGGGAATTAAAGCATGTCAAGCAATGAGGCAAGAAGCATTGCTTGGCTTTAAGAGTTCTCCTCTAAATGTTTTTACTTAATGACTGGTTGTTAAGAAACTGTACACGAAGGATTAAGAGGCCTAATTGACACATGAGAGGCCTAATTTATTGACACAGATGGAAAGTTTAACATGAGTTTAATTGGATACAAATTATGATAGTTATCTTAAGTTATAGGTTATCTTAAGATGATTTCGGGGCTTTGGTGTCCCCGCGGCCCGGTCCTCGACCAGGCCTCAACCCCCAGGAAGCAACCCGTGACAGCTGACTAACACCCAGGTACCTATTTTACTGCTAGGTAACAGGGGCATCAGGGTGGAAGAAACTCTGCCCATTGTTTCTCGCCACCTAATTTAGTCACCTAATTTTTAGTCCCTACTCTAACACTGGCAATTGTTAAGAAATCCTACATGGAGTAGATCAAAGAGCACACACACACACACACACACACACACACACACACACACACACACACACACACACACACACACACACACACACACACACACACACACACTACCTTCTGGGTCCTGCACTATGACCTGAGTGGATTCACTCTGCCTTCTGATGGCCATCTTGATGACCTGTGGCCTACTGATCCTCTCTGGCCTCCAGCACTCATTCTGACTCTGAACTCCCATTCAGGCGTATATATATACACACGCCCCAAAGCTACCACACCCCCTCTCAGCTGGTTAGAAAAGGTGGGAAGGGGGACTTCCTGTTGCTAACCAAAACTTCTGAAGCTTGTATACTCTGGTCCCCACATGCAAAAACACTCAAGAATTTGCCATCAAATTCCTTGACAACTATTATACACCTCTCAAGGAGAGGAGAAGATTAATTATGGAAGGGAGAAGGAGGGAAGAAATGTTTCAATCACACATGTTTGCACAACCAAACACTCTACCCTGCAGGTGGCTGATCTCCGGCCTTGGCAGAAGGGGTTAGGTCTCTAGGTGTACAACTCCATTACAAAAAGGTTTGACAAAATTATCGTGAATTAATATCTATTTGAAACAAGCTGACTGTGGGTCTAGTCAGGAAATATTTCAATTAACTCTGCAAGGCGATCAGAGGTCACTTGGGCTGACCTTCCAAAGAGGTTTCCCATGGGCGATGTTATGGGTGTTACAGTGGCCTTAGATACTCCAGATGTTGTGTTCCCTAACATCTTCTGTTATTGAAGCAAGACCTTGGGTTTAAGCAAAGACCTTGGGTTTAAGCAAGATCTTGGGTTTAAGCAAGACTTTGGGTTTAAGCAAGACCTTGAGTTTAAGCAAGATCTTGGGTTTAAGCAAGACTTTGGGTTTAAGCAAGACCTTGGGTTTAAGCAAGATCTTGGGTTTAAGCAAGATCTTGGGTTTAAGCAAGACTTTGGGCTTAAGCAAGACCATGGGTTTAAACAAGACCTTGGGTTTAAGACAAGTCTTGGGTTTATGTAGGGCTTGGGTTTAAGAAAGGTATTCGACATAGGGAAAGACTTCGGTAAATACAAATTAATTTGGAAACAAGGTTGTTCATTTGTGGAATAGATTATCGGATAATTGATATTTTATTGAATGAATATGGTCAGTAAAGGACCTTTGCCCGTTCGCCACATGAGCGATTTCTCCAGCTTAAAATGGGTCTGTTAGTGCGTAGCAATATTCCGCCTTAAAGAGCACCAGTGACTTAAGACGTATCGTCATTGGTACGGCATCTTTGAAAGGTTCTTGTTATCCAACCTGTCATTTTACCCAGGTGAGTACAGGTGTAACTACGTCTAACTATTAGTTAACAGGCTTAGCGCTCTTTCTTACCGTGGCTTATCTTCAACCTTTCCCTGCTAATTATTATTGAAACACAACCAGGTGCCCAGTCGATCCTCCTTGCCTATAGGGCTCGAACCCCGGGCCAGATCTCCTGCCAGATATCGATATGGCAATGACGTCATTAGTTACGTCATGAATTAATCTTTTCTCGATATTTGCGCACTGTGAATTATCGCGTTGTCATTTACTATAATTGTGGTGATTAGGTCTACCTAGCCATTACGTTGTGCGTCATAAAGTATAACATGTGTGCGTTAATTGTGGTGTAATTAACGCTTGCATCTTCCTTCCCTTCTTTACCCTTTCTCTTGTCTCCTATTGTTCTCCCTTTCCTTCCCCAACCCTTCACAGGAGCTCTCAAACATCACTCTCACTCAGGAGCTCTCAAACATCACTCTCACCATCTTCCCTTCGCTCTATATTGTCCACAATTACACTGCTGCTGGACTTATTATTTATGCGTTGTTTTCTCCTCCTTGTGTTGTAATCTCTGACGCTAACTTCCCTCCAGCGCCCATAACAGATGTGTTTGTGGCGCTTCAGGCGTCCCGCCCGCACTCCGCCCCCCAGGAAAAAGGGTTTTGGCGCCAAAATTAACTTGTTTTTCAGGCGATAAAACGCGTCGCGCTGAAATTTAGTCCCGATGTATCGGTGAGTAGGTATCTCCCCCCTCTCTTGTTTTCGAAAGGGGGTTATATATATGCAGGTTATGAGTCACAATAACGTGGCTGAAGTATGTTGACCAGACTACGCACTAGAAGGTGAAGGGACGACGATGTTTCGGTCCGTCCTCAACCCGTTCTCGCAAATTCGTAAAGTCAATATTGACTTATTAACTACGTGCATAGGTGATATACTAAACATAATAGATACCCTTAAAAAGATTCATAGAAAACACCGACCTTACCTAACCTTGTTAGTATCTTAAGATAAGCATCTTATTGCTTCGTAATTACAATTATTACTTAACCTATACCTATTATAGGTTAAGTAATAATTGTAATTACGAAGCAATAAGATGTTTATCTTAAGATACTAACAAGGTTAGGTAAGGTCGGTGTTTTCTATGAATCTTTTTAAGGGTATCTATTATGTTAAGTATGTCACCTATGCACATATTTAATAAGTCAATATTGACTTATTAAATTTGCGAGAACGGGTTGCCGTCCTGGACCATTCTTAAAGTCGATTATATGTTATCGCCTTTTATTTGAGTCATACCGTAAATAGGGTGTTTTTTCATTTTTCTGTATAGAGTATTGACTAGGCAAAGTTGTGATCCCACTGTTTGATTGTGAGACACGGCGCAAAATTATTTCCCCTGATCATTTTTGCAGTTAATGGTGTAAGAGTTCAAGCCACCAGTCAACCATCCCTAGATTGCGAGCAGCGGGATGTGACAGTCTGGTTGACCAGAGAACTACGAGACCTGGTCATCAACCACTGACGCCAACCATTTGCGAAATCTGTGCATCTTTCAATCAAATCAAATGTTTATTCAGTTAACAGTACATACATTGAGGATTAGTTACAAACATAATGTTGGAGTTATAGATAGAGGTAGTACATACAATACCTAAAGCCACTACACACAGAGATCACACTAACGTGATGCATCAAATGAACAAATCTGTTCATTTATTGGACAGATTTGTTCATTAAAACCACTAGTACGCATAGCGTTTTGCTTTCTTCAGTTATGGCTGCTGTGTTTACATTTATTAAACAGTTTATGAGTTCCGCAGCGCTACGAGACTGTTTATAACAATAATAACCTTGTGAAGTTTCGAAACTCGTGAACTGTTTAGGAAATACCGCTCAAGTTTGTCATGATCCGTTTGACCGACGGGAGCCGGTCGACCGAGCGGACAGCACACTGGACTTGTGATCCTGTGGTCCCGGGTTCGATCCCGGGCGCCGGCAAGAAGCAATGGGCCTAGTTTCTTTCACCCTATGCCCCTGTTGCCTAGCAGTAAAATAGGTACCTGGGTGTTAGCTGTCACAGGCTGCTTCCTGGGGGTGGAGGCCTGGTCGAGGACCGGGCCGCGGGGACACTAAAGCCCCGAAATCATCTCAAGATAACCTCAAGATGATAGAGAGACAAACGTCGTTTGTTGATCCTGCCTCCCCTTGCCTCCTATAGTTGACAGTGTGGTCTACCAGACTGTTGGAGGCCGCTGCACGCAGCGTGACTCCATGGAACCACTGCATGGCTGGTGAGATACTTGCCTTCTGGAGGAGTTATGAAGTTAGAGAGCGGGCCGCTGGGACACCAATACCCGGGACAAAATAATTTCACCAGACATTTCGAAAATTTTATATCAAATGTTCTCTCTTGGGTTAGGATAGCTGCCCCCCCCCCCTTCCTTTTTTTCCAAAAAAGCATATGTTTTTAGTTAGATTTATTCGGTTTTGGTGGTAGATGGTGGTAGAGGTGGTGGTCTGGTTGGGAGGGGAAGGGGGGGGGGGGGTTGGAGGGGAGAGGGGGGGGGGTTGGTAATGGAGGCAATTTTCCTTGTTAATTAGTTCCTTGTAACAAGCGTTGTACACCCGCCTGTCTGTTGTGTCTATTGGTGGGCCGCCTCTCCTTGCGTCATGCACGGCTTGCGTCTCTTGCGTCATGCACGGCTTGTTTCTCTTGTGTCGTGCACGGCTTGCTTCTCTTTTGTCGTGCACGGCTTGCTTCTCTTGTGTCGTGCACGGCTTGCTTCTCTTGCGTCATGCACGGCTTGCTTCTCTTTTGTCGTGCACGGCTTGCTTCTCTTGTGTCGTGCACGGCTTGTTTCTCTTGTGTCGTGCACGGCTTGTTTCTCTTGTGTCGTGCACGACTTGTTTCTCTTGTGTCGTGCACGGCTTGTTTCTCTTGTGTCGTGCACGGCTTGTTTCTCTTGTGTCGTGCACGGCTTGTTTCTCTTGTGTCGTGCACGGCTTGTTTCTCTTGTGTCGTGCACGGCTTGTTTCTCTTGTGTCGTGCACGGCTTGTTTCTCTTGTGTCGTGCACGGCTTGTTTCTCTTGTGTCGTGCACGGCTTGCTTCTCTTGTGTCGTGCACGGCTTGTTTCTCTTGTGTCGTGTACGGCTTGTTTCTCTTGTGTCGTGCACGGCTTGCTTCTCTTGTGTCGTGCACGGCTTGTTTCTCTTGTGTCGTGTACGGCTTGATTCTCTTGCGTCGTGCGCAGTTTGCTACCCTACGTCGTGTGTGTGTGTGTGTGTGTGTGTGTGTGTGTGTGTGTGTGTGTGTGTGTGTGTGTGTGTGTGTGCGTGTGTGTGCGCGCGCGCGCGCTATATTAGTATAGTGTTTTAATAAGTAGAGCTAATTATTATATGGATTTATATGTCAGTCTACGCCATATCCCCCCCCCCTCTCTCTCTCTCCCCTACACACACACACACACACACACACACACACACACACACACCAGACAAAGTATCACCGTGGATACTAAAAGAAGCAGCACAGGCCCTCAGCGTGCCTCTGGCAATGATCTTTAATGAGTCACTTATGTCAGGAGAATTGCCCAGTTGCTGGAAGAAGGCAAATGTCGTGCCGATCTTCAAGAAAGGAGATAGGGAGGAGGCACTTAACTACAGACCTGTATCACTGACAAGCATCCCCTGTAAAATACTGGAAAGAATAATTAGGCTACGACTGGTTGCACACCTGGAGAACATTAGGTTTGTGAACAAACATCAACATGGGTTCTGGACAGGGAAATCGTGCCTAACAAACCTTCTGGAATTCTATGATAAAATAACGAGGATAAGACAGGACAGAGATGGTTGGGCAGACTGCATATTTCTGGACTGCCAAAAAGCCTTTGATACAGTACCGCACATGAGACTGCTGTTCAAGCTCGAGAGGCAGGCGGGGGTGGGGGGAAAGGTCCTAGAATGGATAAGGAACTACCTAACAGGAAGGAGCCAAAGAGTTACGGTAAGGGGCGAGAAGTCGGACTGGCGAACAGTAACAAGTGGAGTACCACAAGGATCGGTGCTGGGACCAATTCTATTTCTTGTATATGTTAACGACATGTTTACAGGCGTAGAGTCCTACATGTCGATGTTTGCGGATGATGCAAAGTTGATGAGAAGAGTTGTGACAGATGAGGATTGCAGGATCCTCCAAGAGGACCTGAACAGATTGCAGAGATGGTCAGAGAAATGGCTACTAGAATTCAACACGAGCAAATGTAAAGTTATGGAAATGGGACTAGGAGATAGGAGACCAAAGGGACAGTACACAATGAAGGGGAACAGCCTACCTGTAACGACGCGTGAAAGAGACCTGGGGGTGGACGTAACACCTAATCTATCTCCTGAGGCACATATTAATAGGATAACGACAGCAGCGTACTCTACACTGGCAAAAGTTAGAACATCATTCAGAAACCTAAGTAAGGAGGCATTTAGGGCGCTTTACACTGCCTACGTAAGGCCAGTCTTAGAGTATGCCGCCTCATCATGGAGTCCCCATCTGAAGAAGCATATAATGAAACTGGAAAAGGTTCAGAGGTTTGCAACGAGACTCGTCCCAGAGCTACGAGGGATGGGGTATGAAGAGCGCCTGAGGGAACTGTGCCTTACGACACTAGAAAGAAGAAGGGAGAGGGGGGACATGATAGGAACGTATAAGATACTCAGAGGAATTGACAGAGTGGACATAGACGAAATGTTCACACGGAATAGTAACAGAACGAGAGGACATGGATGGAAGCTTGAAACTCAGATGAGTCACAGAGATGTAAGGAAGTTTTCTTTTAGCGTGAGAGTAGTGGGAAAATGGAATGCACTTCAGGAACAGGTTGTGGAAGCAAATACTATTCATAATTTTAAAACCAGGTATGATAGGGAAATGGGACAGGAGTCATTGCTGTAAACAACCGATGCTCGAAAGGCGGGATCCAAGAGTCAATGCTCGATCCTGCAAGCACATATAGGTGAGTACACACACACACACGCACACACACACACACACACACACACACACACACACACACACATACACACACACACACATACACACAGTATATGTTTCCTTCCTTGCTTCGTCTGTGCTTCATGGCTGTCTCTGGTCTGTGGGGCCGCTGATTACACAGTGAAGGTTTAGATGCAACAGAGACCAACAGAGACCAACTAGGTATTGATTCCTCTCTTTTAATTAACCTGAGACAAGAGGTCGCGTGGCAGCTCTACAAGGTTGGTGGAGCCAGGTCACTCTTGTGTCTCTCTCTCTCTCTCTTGTAACAATAGAGATTTTTTTTTTTTCCCCAGTCTAGGATTTGCTTCCGGGAATGTTAGTAAAAAAATAGCTTTCTTATTTTAAGACACACACACACACACACACACACACACACACACACACACACACACACACACACACACACACACACACACACACACACACACACACACACACATACGGTTGAGAGGCGGGACCAAAGAGCCAGAGCTCAACCCCCGCAAACACAACTAGGTGAGTACACACACACACACACACACACACACACACACACACACACACACACGTACGTACGTACGTGTGTGGGGGGGGCTGCTTCCTGGGGATGTGTGTATGTGTGTATGTGTGTTAGAGAGAAATATATGTAATAGACACTATAGAACATAAAATAAATTGGTTAGAAAGGCGGGGTCCAAGAGCTAATAGCTCTATCCTGGAGGCTCATATAGGTAAATGCACACAGGCACGGGATTCTCTTCCAGCTCCCAGTTTAATTACATTTTCCACATAGACACGGAGTAATACTGGCAGTTTGGTAACGACCGAATGATGACGTTTATAAATTGCATTAAGCGAAATGTATTTAGGAAACAGGCAGCTCTCGCGGCTAGGTCGTAGGAGGTCGTAGAAGGTCGTAGGAGGTCGTAGAAGGTTGTAGAAGGTCATAGGAGATCGTAGAAGGTCGTAGGAGGTTGTAGGAGGTCATAGGAGATCGCAAAAGGTAGTAGGACGTCGTAGAAGGTCGTAGGAGGTCGTAGAAGATCATAGGAGGTCGCAGAAGGTCGTAGGTCGTCTTAGGAAGTCGTAGGAGGTCGTACGATATTAAACAAGCACCTGACGCCATTGGTCGAAGCTGGTTTTGGCAGGTGAAATTTTGATAATGTGACTCTCGCATGTTTTTCCAGTGTGAGAGCGTATCAATATTACTTTTGTGTTGGTCTGTGCGCGCTCTCCTCTGACAGAGGCGAGGGAGGATTATCTGTTGAGTTTTTTCCTTGTCTGCGGCCAGCCTTCCCCTGGTGATTGTCTGGTGTGTGGCCAGCCTTCCCCTGGTGATTGTCAGGTGTGTGGCCAGCCTTCCCCTGGTGATTGTCTGGTGTGTGGCCAGCCTTCCCCTGGTGATTGTCAGGTGTGTGGCCAGCCTTTCCCTGGTGATTGTCAGGTGTGTGGCCAGCCTTCCCCTGGTGATTGTCAGGTGTGTGGCCAGCCTTCCCCTGGTGATTGTCAGGTGTGTGGCCAGCCTTCCCCTGGTGATTGTCAGGTGTGTGGCCAGCCTTCCCCTGGTGATTGTCTGGTGTGTGGCCAGCCTTCCCCTGGTGATTGTCTGGTGTGTGGCCAGCCTTCCCCTGGTGATTGTCTGGTGTGTGTGGCCAGCCTTCCCCTGGTGATTGTCAGGTGTGTGACCAGCCTTCCCCTGGTGATTGTCTGGTGTGTGGCCAGCCTTCCCCTGGTGATTGTCTAGTGTGTGTGGCCAGCCTTCCCCTGGTGATTGTCTAGTGTGTGTGGCCAGCCTTCCCCTGGTGATTGTCTGGTGTGTGGCCAGCCTTCCCCTGGTGATTGTCAGGTGTGTGTGGCCAGCCTTCCCCTGGTGATTGTCTGGTGTGTGGCCAGCCTTCCCCTGGTGATTGTCAGGTGTGTGGCCAGCCTTCCCCTGGTGATTGTTTGGTCTGTGGCCAGCCTTCCCCTGGTGATTGTCAGGTGTGTGGCCAGCCTTCCCCTGGTGATTGTCAGGTGTGTGGCCAGCCTTCCCCTGGTGATTGTCTGGTGTGTGTGGCCAGCCTTCCCCTGGTGATTGTCAGGTGTGTGGCCAGCCTTCCCCTGGTGATTGTCAGGTGTGTGGCCAGCCTTCCCCTGGTGATTGTCTGGTGTGTGTGGCCAGCCTTCCCCTGGTGATTGTCAGGTGTGTGGCCAGCCTTCCCCTGGTGATTGTCTGGTGTGTGGCCAGCCTTCCCCTGGTGATTGTCAGGTGTGTGGCCAGCCTTCCCCTGGTGATTGTCTGGTGTGTGTGGCCAGCCTTCCCCTGGTGATTGTCTGGTGTGTGTGGCCAGCCTTCCCCTGGTGATTGTCTGGTGTGTGGCCAGCCTTCCCCTGGTGATTGTCTAGTGTGTGTGGCCAGCCTTCCCCTGGTGATTGTCTAGTGTGTGTGGCCAGCCTTCCCCTGGTGATTGTCAGGTGTGTGGCCAGCTTTCCCCTGGTGATTGTCAGGTGTGTGGCCAGCCTTCCCCTGGTGATTGTCTGGTGTGTGGCCAGCCTTCCCCTGGTGATTGTCAGGTGTGTGGCCAGCCTTCCCCTGGTGATTGTCTGGTGTGTGTGGCCAGCCTTCCCCTGGTGATTGTCTAGTGTGTGTGGCCAGCCTTCCCCTGGTGATTGTCTAGTGTGTGTGGCCAGCCTTCCCCTGGTGATTGTCTGGTGTGTGGCCAGCCTTCCCCTGGTGATTGTCAGGTGTGTGTGGCCAGCCTTCCCCTGGTGATTGTCTGGTGTGTGGCCAGCCTTCCCTGGTGATTGTCTGGTGTGTGGCCAGCCTTCCCCTGGTGATTGTCAGGTGTGTGTGGCCAGCCTTCCCCTGGTGATTGTCTGGTGTGTGGCCAGCCTTCGCCTGGTGATTGTCAGGTGTGTGGCCAGCCTTCCCCTGGTGATTGTCAGGTGTGTGGCCAGCCTTCCCCTGGTGATTGTCTGGTGTGTGGCCAGCCTTCCCCTGGTGATTGTCAGGTGTGTGGCCAGCCTTCCCCTGGTGATTGTCTGGTGTGTGGCCAGCCTTCCCCTGGTGATTGTCTGGTGCGTGGCCAACCTTCCCCTGGTGATTGTCAGGTGTGTGGCCAGCCTTCCCCTGGTGATTGTCTGGTGTGTGGCCAGCCTTCCCCTGGTGATTGTCAGGTGTGTGGCCAGCCTTCCCCTGGTGATTGTCAGGTGTGTGGCCAGCCTTCCCCTGGTGATTGTCAGGTGTGTGGCCAGCCTTCCCCTGGTGATTGTCTGGTGTGTGGCCAGCCTTCCCCTGGTGATTGTCTGGTGTGTGTGGCCAGCCTTCCCCTGGTGATTGTCTGGTGTGTGGCCAGCCTTCCCCTGGTGATTGTCTGGTGTGTGTGGCCAGCCTTCCCCTGGTGATTGTCTGGTGTGTGGCCAGCCTTCCCCTGGTGATTGTCTGGTGTGTGTGGCCAGCCTTCCCCTGGTGATTGTCTGGTGTGTGGCCAGCCTTCCCCTGGTGATTGTCTGGTGTGTGGCCAGCCTTCCCCTGGTGATTGTCTGGTGTGTGGCCAGCCTTCCCCTGGTGATTGTCTGGTGTGTGGCCAGCCTTCCCCTGGTGATTGTCTGGTGTGTGGCCAGCCTTCCCCTGGTGATTGTCAGGTGTGTGGCCAGCCTTCCCCTGGTGATTGTCAGGTGTGTGGCCAGCCTTCCCCTGGTGATTGTCTGGTGTGTGGCCAGCCTTCCCCTGGTGATTGTCTGGTGTGTGGCCAGCCTTCCCCTGGTGATTGTCAGGTGTGTGGCCAGCCTTCCCCTGGTGATTGTCTGGTGTGTGGCCAGCCTTCCCCTGGTGATTGTCAGGTGTGTGGCCAGCCTTCCCCTGGTGATTGTCAGGTGTGTGGCCAGCCTTCCCCTGGTGATTGTCTGGTGTGTGGCCAGCCTTCCCCTGGTGATTGTCAGGTGTGTGACCAGCCTTCCCCTGGTGATTGTCAGGTGTGTGGCCAGCCTTCCCCTGGTGATTGTCAGGTGTGTGGCCAGCCTTCCCCTGGTGATTGTCAGGTGTGTGGCCAGCCTTCCCCTGGTGATTGTCAGGTGTGTGGCCAGCCTTCCCCTGGTGATTGTCAGGTGTGTGGCCAGCCTTCCCCTGGTGATTGTCAGGTGTGTGAGACCGTTTGTAGGTGTGTTTTTCTTACTGTTTTATTAAAGGAGTAAACTCGTTGTTTGCCTTTACCGAGAGGCCTGGTCAAAGACCGGGCCGCAGGGACGTTGATCCCCGGAACCAACAACAGGTAAACAAAAGATAGTAGTGGTGGTGATTGATGAAGATTAAGCCACCCCAAGAGGTGGCACGGGCATGAATAGACCGTAAGAGTGCTGGTGGTTGTTGTTTAAGATCAGCTACTGGGTACAAAACGTTCCAAGTAGCACGGGCTATGGCGAGCCCGTAGAGTGGTGGTGGTGTGTGTGCGGTGTGTATGTATCCTGGCCTGGTGTGTAGGGAGGGCCCCCAGGATGGGGAGTGGCCCCTGGGTAAGGAGGGGCCCTCGGGCGTGGGAACCCACAGGTGGTGACTGGATTAAAGAAGAGGGGAAAAGCGCCCAACTTAACCCTAAAGTTAGGTTTTTTAGCGGGCTCCAGCGGCCGCCCCCCCCCCCCCCCGGGGGCCTTACTTGGACCTGGGGGGCCACTCCTCCCCTGGACACACTGGCCCTGGTGGGCACCCCCCCCCCTCTCCTGGGCCACACCAGAAGCACTCACTAAAACTGTGTCGACAATTCTCCTTTCACTCGAAAATAAATACATATGTAGATTGTATACATGTATTATCGCGCCACTATATACATTGTTTCTTTGATCGAGAATCCCCAACCACTTGGGCTGGACGGTAGAGCGACGGTCTCACTTCTTGCAGGTCGGGGTTCAATCCCCCGACAATGCAAGTGGGTTGGGCACCATTCCGTTCATTCCTGCCATCTCAAATCCTTATCCTCATCCCTTCCAAGTGCTGTATAGTTGTAATGGCCTAGTGTTTTCTCCTGATAATTTCCTTGAGCGAGAATGGGGGAGGGGAGGGGGTATGGGGCACTATACCCCCCCCAGAGAATATTTTACCGGGGAATGCCAGACATCGGAACTGGGTGATTGACACAAACTATAATTGGCCGTAATTGTATAAAAGCGTTCTTTTGTTAACTGCTTTTTTATCAACAGGTTTTTTTTCAGAAAAAAAATTAGTTTTAGAAAACGGAACCAAGAAAGTTTACATGTTTTAATAGTCTTTTTTTTTAATCTTTTATAGGTAATTAAAATATTTGTCATAATTAGCCTAGATTTTCCTGGTTTGATTTGTACGTTCTTTCTTGCCCGGCCCGAGGCCAGGCTTGACTTGTGGGAGTTTGGTCCACCAGGCTGTTGCTTGGAGCGGCCCACAGGCCCACATATACCTGCTTGATGAGGTTATGGGAGTTCTCCTACTCCCCAAGCCCGGCCCGAGGCCAGGCTTGACTTGTGAGAGTTTGGTCCACCAGGCTGTTGCTTGGAGCGGCCCACAGGCCCACATATACCTGCTTGATGAGGTTATGGGAGTTCTCCTACTCCCCAAGCCCGGCCCGAGGCCAGGCTTGACTTGTGAGAGTTTGGTCCACCAGGCTGTTGCTTGGAGCGGCCCACAGGCCCACATATACCTGGTTGATGGGGTTCTGGGGTTCTTCTACTCCCCATGCCCGGCCTGAGGCCAGGCTTGACTTGTGAGAGTTTGGTCCACCAGGCTGTTGCTTGGAGCGGCCCGCAGGCCCACATATACCTGGTTGATGGGGTTCTGGGGTTCTTCTACTCCCCATGCCCGGCCTGAGGCCAGGCTTGACTTGTGAGAGCTTGGTCCACCAGGCTGTTGCTTGGAGCGGCCCGCAGGCCCACATATACCTGCTTGATGGGGTTCTGGGAGTTCTTCTACTCCCCAAGCCCGGCCCGAGGCCAGGCTTGACTTGTGAGAGTTTGGTCCACCAGGCTGTTGCTTGGAGCGGCCCGCAGGCCCACATATACCTGCTTGATGGGGTTCTGGGAGTTCTTCTACTCCTCAAGCCCGGCCCGAGGCCAGGCTTGACTTGTGAGTGCTTGGTCCACCAGTCTGTTGCTTGGAGCGGCCCGCAGGCCCACATATACCTGCTTGATGGGGTTCTGGGAGTTCTTCTACTCCTCAAGCCCGGCCCGAGGCCAGGCTTGACTTGTGAGAGCTTGGTCCACCAGGCTGTTGCTTGGAGCGGTGTTAGTGTTAGAGTTCTCTTCGGTATTTGCTTCTCAGTGGCTTTGGGCGTGAGTGTTACGTAAGGGGCAGTGTTAAATAGTGAAGCAGGTAAAAGGGAGGAAGGGATCCATGAGACGGAGTATTGAGCAGGTAAACACAGTTCAGAGGAGCGTCAGACGTGCTGAAGTGGACTAGTGGTGGTGGTGAAGGACACCTCGTCAGCACTCTTGTCAGCACTCCTCTGTGTGTGTGTGTGGGGGGGGGGGTGCGTACCTGACACTGACTACAGGGGAAGTGAGCTCTAGCTCTTTAGCCCCCGCCTGCTAGCCTTGTTGTACCTGTTGCCTTACAACTTTAACTATTTGGACGTTCAGGTTCTTTGTCGAATCTGGTCTTAAGGGTTGTGGATAGAGGCGTTTCAGTGCTAGTGGTAGTTGTGGTGGTAGTGGTACTTGTAGTACTAGTGGTACTGGAGTTATATGGGATTTTGCATCTGCTGCGTCTGCTGCCTAGTCTGCTGGTGGTGGTGGTGTAGCAGCAGTGGTCGTGGTGCTGTGGCAGCGGCAGCGTTTCTGGTATAAGTGGCTGCATTCTTGGTGATAGCAACGGTGAAATAAGTTTGTTGTGTTAGATGTTTTGAAACGTCAGCACTCGTTTGCACTCACACCTGCTGCATCGTCCTCTGCACATGCAGAGCTCGGGAAGGTAAGCGCACCTCAGTGCACCGCAAAAAAATAAATACATACAAATATATAGGATGTGATCAATGGTTTTAGCACGAATCTTCTGCTATTATGTTTTTCGTCACTTGAGAAAGGTTGAACAATGGAAACTCTAAAGTTGCAGATACGTTATCGCCTGATGTTAAGATATGCACTTGGTTGATCTTGTCAACATTTTCCAAGACAGAGTTGAATATATAATTTAGCTGAAGGAGACGAATATATAAAGAGTGAGGTGAAGTAAGGTGTTTCATGGGCCAAGCCCTGGAAACACAACCCGTAACTGTCTCTATTTTCCGCTTGTTACAACTTGTAGTAAAGTTGTTACATCTTGGCTTAACATGTTAATGACGTATTAGAACGTTGTTACAACTTGTTATATTGGTTGTTATAATTGGTTAGGTGTTAAAACTTGTTCGAACGTTGTACCAACGTCGTAGTTTCGGTGTGTTTGGCAGGATAAGCCTACTGCACTCTCTTTACTTTCCGTGTTCTTGTAGTGGGTGAGTCAACCTGCTGGAAGTTGCGTCTTGGTCTTGAAGACGGTAAAATGATAGCAGTAAAATAGGTACCTGGGTGTTAGTCAGCTGTCACGGGCTGCTTCCTGGGGGTGGAGGCCTGGTCGAGGACCGGGCCGCGGGGACACTAAAGCCCCGAAATCATCTCAAGAGAACCTCAAGAGAACCTCAAGATGGTAAAATTTTACTGTGTATTAGCTGGCTGCTGATAGTTGGTCGAGAGTGTTTAATGTGTAGTGCTTCGGTAATGTCTAATATTTTGTTGTATCCAGTTACTGTCGGCCGGGCTAGCTTCCCTTAGGGCACCGGTGTCGTCGACCGAGCTAACCCCTTTGTCAGTCAGGTGCGCCATGTGTATTAAAACCCTACAAATCATAGCTATTCAGTTACCGGTTACTCATGCCCGTGCCACCTCTTGGGGGGCGTAATCTTCATCAATCAACCCTCGCTCCTGCCGTGTACTAGCGGTGGTGTGTAGAGGCTGGTAACTGATGCTGGTCGCATCTACCTGGAGAGGAATCTAGGAGTTCTTTGAGTCGAGTTCTTTGAGTTCTTTGGGACAAAAGAACGCTGGCTCTCTGGTCCCTGTGTACTCACCTAGTTGTGCTTGCGGGGAATGAGCTCTGGCTCTTTGTGTGTGTGTACTCACCTAGTTGTGCTTGCAGGGGTTGAGATCTGGCTCTTTGGTCCCGCCTCTCAACCGTCAATCAACAGGTGCACAGGTTCCTGAGCCTATTGGGCTCTATCATATCTACACTTGTACACACACACGTGTGTGTGCGTGTGTGTGTGTGTGTGTGTGTGTGTGTGTGTGTGTGTGTGTGTGTGTGCGCGTGTGTGTGCGTGTGCGTGCGTGTGCGTGCGTGCGTGCGCGCGCGTGCCCGCCCTCCCTCCTATTGATAAGCCTGCCTGGTCTGAGAGGGAAGTCGCATTCCTATATTTGTTAAAGCCAGTGTCGGGAAGCCTGAGTGCTCGCAGCTGCTAATCAAAGCGGGTGACGGACGCGGCGGTGTGTTAGCATTTCAAATTTTGTCTTGCACAACCTGCTGCCTCAAAACCTTTTTCCATTAATGTTTTAGTAAAGGAAAGCATATATATATATATATATATATATATATATATATATATATATATATATATATATATATATATATATATATATATTGAATCTTGTGTTTCGTTGATATGTTGGCAGAAATTATACTTTGTGTTGAGTATATTGCCAATGAAGCAGCAGATCTAGTATATTATATGATGTAAAGTCTCCTTGCCAGATATCGTTGTATTGCAAGATAATTGTGAATGTGTATATTAGAAAATTAGAGTGATTGGGAGTGCGTGAGTGATAACAAGCGTGGTAATGAGTAATCTAATGAGTGAGTAATTGGATGTAGTGAGTGAGGGGGGGGGGGGAGGAGGGGCAGCCCGTCCTCCAAAAATGGGGAGGTAATTGTAACAGCCCCATAAGTGTAATTATGTACTATGTATGACAGTAAGGAAATGTACTTATTACACTTAGTATTAAACCGTTCTGTCAATTCGGAGGACGGG